>NC_068439.1:71529083-71781583 GCF_023373465.1 Oncorhynchus keta
TTCATCATTCCCTTGATCCTGACTAGTCTCCCAGTCCCCACCGCTGAAAAACATCCCCACAGCATGATGCCGCCACCACCGTGCTTCACCGTAGGGATGGTGCCAGGTTTCTTCCAGACGTGATGCTTGGCATTCAGGCCAAAATGTTCAATCTTGGTTTCATCAGACCAGAGAATCTTGTTTCTCATGGTCTGAGAGTCTTTAGGTGACTTTTGGCAAACTCCAAACAGGCTGTCATGTGCCTTTTACTGAGGACTGTCCTCTGTCTGGCCACTCTACCATAAAGGCCTGATGGGTGGGGTGCTGCAGAGATGGTTGTCCTTCTGGAAGAGAAGGAGAGGAAATCTGGAGCTCTGTCAGATTGACCGTCAGGTTCTTGGCCATGTCCCTGACCAAGGTCCTTCTCCCCTGATTGCTCAGTTTGGCCGGGCAGCCAGCTCTAGGTCTTGATGTTTCCAAACTTCTTCCATTTAAGAATGATGGAGACCTCTGTGTTCTTGGGGACATTCAATGCTGCAGAAATGTTTTGGAAATGTTTTGGTACCCTTCCCCCCATCAGTTTCCCGTGTGTATCTAGAATGGTCCTCCACCCAAAGGACATCCAGCCAATAGCCGGTAGGCCGTCATTGTAAATAAGAATTTATTCTTAACTGACTTGCCTAGTTAAATAAAAAAATAAAACACTTCAATGCTTCCCACAGTTGTGTGGAGTCAAGATGGGCCAGCATCTCTGCAGAACCCTTTCAACACCTTGTAGAGTCCATGCCAAGACGAATTGAGGCTGTTCTGATTGCAAAAGGGGGAGGGTCTGCAACTCAATATTAGGAAGGTGTTTGGTATACTCAGTGTATATGGGACATATCAATTATTTAATCAACTTATAAAGTAATGGAATTGCTTCCTTGGATATCCATTCAAATTGTAACATTTGTTACACAGCAACTAATATGAACAGTAAAACATCTTCTCAGTAGCATCTCTCATCTCTCTCCAAGCTGTGCCTTCATTGAGCTCACTTAAGGCATCAGAATGCTTTAACCGAGCAGGTGTGCTCGCATACTCCCTTAAAAGACTTTCAGTTGAAAAACGGTGAAAAAAAGCAGCAATAGTCCCGTGTGGCTCTGTTGGTAGTGCATGGCTCTTTGGTTGTGGGTTCAATTCCCACAGGGGACAAGTAAGAAAATGTTGACACTCACTACTATAAGTCGCTCTGGATGAAAGTGTCTGCCAAATGACGTAAATGTAGTACTGTTTGTCCATTTTGAGACGCCATAGCCAGAATAACGTTTTTGCCAAAGACATCTTAGTCGTGCAGTTTTACTAGTAATCTCTGGTTGAATGAAAACAAAGACTTTACTGAAGAATCCCTACTGTTGACCAATCTCCTACGAAGGGGCGTAGACTTCGGCTCTGAAATTTGTGTGCCCAAACAGCCGAAGGCCAAACGAACCAAAACGTCACAATATTTCATCATAATATATGCACAAACTTTTCCGAACTGTTTCGGCTGGGAAGCATGTGGACACCTTTAGTAATGCAGCTAGCAGCACATTTTCCAGCAGGCAGGAATGTGTGTGCGTGCGTGCCTCCATGCACAGCCATCCAATGTGATGTGGCAGATTGGGCCTCATTAGGAAACATGAAATGCCATGTCAGTGACCTATGATGTCATAGTAGAATGTTAAAAACACTGCCTCACTGTCTCTGAGCTATAAAGTGCAGAAGAATCTTTCTGTCATCGGGGTCTTAAAGAGTGCATGGAAGGTCAGGGCTGAGGTATTAAACTGATTTAGAAAAAGAGAATATCACCTACTCTCAGAATATTGGTGTGTCAATCACAGAGCAGGGGCTGGAGCCTATTCTCCTGGATATCAAAGAGAACCAAGAGCAGGAGTACAACTCATAGAGCGTGATGTGTTGCTGAGACTGAAGTATGCATGCAGACCCACAGCTAAACACACACACACATATTGGTAACACCCACAAATCAATGAAGTCATAGCATACAGACTAGGTAATTGTCTAGATGCCTCTTCTCCACAGGTATCAACTTAATGTGTCAGCCAATCAAGAGAGACTCTGCATGGTCCTCACTTTTACTCTGCTCTAATTGGCTGGGGATCAAGTGTTATGTTGACTTGTTTCCAAAGCTCTCCCTCCCTTGTATCCTGCCTCTGAACTGCATGTCATTTCCTATTAGATGGTAAATCATTGGCACAAAGGGCCTTCTGAAGCTCCATCTGATCACTGCAAAACTGTCGAGCTCACTTCACTTCACAGCTCCTCTCCCTTCACAGCTCCTCTCCCTTCACAGCTCCTCTCCCTTCACAGCTCCTCTCCCTTCACAGCTCCTCTCCCTTCACAGCTCCTCTCCCTTCACAGCTCCTCTCACTTCACCTCACAGCTCCCTTTCTTTAATAAGATAAATCAAAGACTGTGTAGAGTTGTTGAGAGAGCTCAGCCCCCCTGGTGCAGAATCCCCACTCCTCTTTGCTGTGATGACTCAGCAGAATTCTCAATGACTGTGTCCCAAAAGGCACCCTTTTCCCCTGTAGCTACCTGGTCACAATTAGCGCACTGTAGATGGAATAGAATGCCATTTGGGATGCAGATATAGTGCCACTGACCTGAGGCAGAAGAATTACTGTGATACCACAAGAAGCAGAGAAGACCCACCATGCTACGCAGACAGTTCAATAATCATCCCTTTCTCAATGACAGTAACACCAACGAATGGATATCTGCACTGTACAACTCCAGCCACAGAGTTCTGTAGATCAATGTGGCAGCGCCTGTTGTCAGTATGACTGTATCACTGCGATTAGACTGCTTGATTTGTATGTGTGTGTGTCAGAGTGAGTCAATGTATGGTTCAGTATGTTCCCTATGTAACTGAGTTACTGTGATGGGTTTAATACAATAAAGGTGTCAGCATGCTTCAGTTCGTCTGGCGCCTAGCCGAACTCGGCTAGCCGAACTGAACGAGTGTGCTCGCATACTCCCTTATAAGACGCTTCACTTGAGAAATTAGGAAAAAGCTGAAATAGTACTGGTTGTCAATTTTGAGACGCCGTAGCCACTTCCTCAAAATAGTCCGAACGAATCTAAGATAACTCAAGAAATCTGTCAATAGTTTTGACCTTTTTGCAGAAGAGATCTAAGTCGTGGAATTTTACATTTTGCAATTAAACGAGTTCTCTCTCGATGAATAACAACAATACTTTATTGAAGAATCCCTACTGTTGACCAATCACCGACGAAGAGGCATAGACTTCGGCTCCGAACTTCTGATTGCTCTCCAGAACAAATGCCTGCCCTAACAGCAGAAAAAAAATGTCAAAATGTCATCGTAATATATGCACGAACTCTACCGAAATGTTTCGGCTGGGAAGCATGTGGACGCCTTAACAGTCTCTACAGCACACTGGGATCCCTGCTGGGAAAGGCCCCGAGAAGACAGGCAGGCAGAGGGAGGAGAGACACAGAGGAGAGAGAGAGAGCGATGGTGGGGATGGAAGAGGATTTTTATTTATTTATTTATTTAACCTTTATTTAACTAGGCAAGTCAGTTAAGAACAAATTCTTATTTTCAATGACAGCCTAGGAACAGTGGGTTAACTGCCATGCTCAGGGGCAAAACAACAGATTTTTACCTTGTCAGCTCGGGGGTTTGATATGCAACTGTTCAGTTACTAGTCCAATGCTCCAACCACTAGGCTACCTGCCACCCCAAGGAAGAGAGGGAATAGAAATACAGAGGGGAGAGACAGACGGAGTAGAGAAAGAGACAGAGTAGAGAAAGAGAGGGAGAGACTGAGTAGAGTAGAGAGAGAAAGAGTAGAGAAAGAGTAGAGAAAGAGTAGAGAAAGAGACAGAGTAGAGAAAGAGAGGGAGAGACTGAGTAGAGTAGAGAGACAGAGAGAGACAGAGTAGAGAAAGAGGGAGAGACTGAGTAGAGTAGAGAGAGACAGAGTAGAGAAAGAGAGGGAGAGACTGAGTAGAGTAGAGAGACAGAGAGAGACAGAGTAGAGAAAGAGAGGGAGAGACTGAGTAGAGTAGAGAGAGACAGAGTAGAGAAAGAGAGGGAGACGGAAGAGCGAGAGAAAGAGATGGAGTAGAGAGAGCGAGAGAGAGTGAGTAGAGAAAGAGAGGGAGAGACTGAGTAGAGAGGGAGAGAGAGACGGCATAGAAAGAGAGACAGGTGGCATAGAGAGAGAGAGCGAGAGAGAGACGGAGTAGAGAGAGAGAGAGCAAAAGAGAGTAGCCAGTTTAAAGGTAAGAGGTTACAGAGGGCTTGTGGTATGGCATCCTACAGATGGCGACTTAAGAAACTGAGAAGAGTTTATTTTAATAAAGAACCATCAACCAGCAGACAGACAGGACGTAGACAGCCCTATATAACAAGGAATCCCAAACACTGATGACCTAGAATTTAAAGAATGGAGAGTGATCACAACCCAGACAAACGAAAGCACAATTGAAACATGACTCATGATGCATGTCTGTCTATGTACATTCCCTAAGACAGCTAATAATAAAACATGGATTAATGGCACCATTAAAACTGCTATGCTGTCATCTCTCAGTGTGTCATCTCTGTTGGTAGGCGAGGGAGCACATTGATTGCACAAAGCCAATCTCTGTCTCATCTCACATCTCTCTCCCCCCTCCCCCTCTCTCTCTGAGAGGGGTGATGTGACAGGATGAGGCTATATAATCTCAGCTCCCTGGCTCTGCGGTGGGGCCTGGAGGCCCTGAGCAGACTGCTGGTCTACTGTCTGTCTGTCTGTCTGTCTGGCGCTCCTCCTGCCCTGCCTGGCTCCTCTCCCCTGGGTGACTGAACACTGATAACGCCTGGAACATGCTTACATCATCACTTGTGGTTAGCGGTTCATTCTGCAGAGAGCAGGGCTGGAGTGGGGAGAAAGGACAAGGCGGAGAGGAGAGGAGAGTTATTGTGTCTTTCTGTGTCCCACTCACTCACACATACTGAGCACATACTGTACCTGTATTCTAAGGTCATTCGAGGGTTAAACAATCTGTTCAGAACAAATACCCATCTGTTATATACTGTATCTCTTTTGCTGTACATTCTGTTGTAATTGTACACGTCAAAGCAATACCTTTGCGTTCTGTACAATTAGATCAGAATATCTTGGCATTCTTAAAACAGGTAGCAAGACATTAGAAGACATTCTGCAGTACAAGCAAAGCAGAACATCCTGATTGGAGGGAAAGACAACATAAACAGCTGGATTACACAGAGCTTGGTGACGGTTATAGGAATCTAACTGAAAACATGTTTAGTCTTCAGGAAAATGAATTTAAGCAGACTCAGATTGTGTCTGAAATGGCACCTTATTCTGTATTTAGTGTACTACTTTGATGGTGCCAGAAAACGAACAGCCAACTAACAGCCAACAGTTGAGAAAACACACGGAGCTCAGAATCCCTCTCTCACATTCACTGACCTCTGACCTATATGACCTCATGACCTCTGGGCACACTGTCAGACGGCTCCAATCCACCAATCACAGATCACGTTGCATGGTCTGTAATCTCAGGAAACAAGCAGAGAGGGAGACCATATGATCCTGAAATAGACCCTCTATCTAATGACCAACTGTCGTGCGTGAGGTAAAACGAGGAGATGATGAAACAAAAGGATCACTTAAATAACAAGTGCTAATGTAGCAATTCATGTTGAAATCAAATAGCTCCTGTGTGATTCTTGAGACCAAACTGGTGAAGAGAACTTTGAAAACCAGACAGGCTCCACCCACACATCCCTAACAACTAGCAATGAGCTACAAAATGTGGAAACCTGTGTTTAAATGAAGGAAAATAACTTGTATTTATTTATACAAATTATTTCATCATAATTCGTATTTTGCAAGAAACAGCACCCTGCATGCTCCATGTTAGACAAAGAAATAGGGTATTAATATATATTTTAAACATTGACACCAGTTACACTTTATTTGGATTGGATATCCCACTATAAATGATCTATGATGACATCACCACTCTATCCAACCCTCACCCCTCCAACCATCTATAGTATAACCCACACCCATATTATAGAGGGTTGAAGTGGTGGGGGTTGGATAGAGTGGTAGGTTATATTATAGATGGTTGGAGTGGTGGCGGTTGGATAGAGTGGTAGGTTATATTATAGATGGTTGGAGTGGTGGGGATTGGATAGAGTGGTAGGTTATATTATAGATGGTTGGAGTGGTGGGGATTGGATAGAGCTGTGGGTTATATTGTAGATGGTTGGAGTGGTGGGGATTGGATAGAGTGGTAGGTTATATTATAGATGGTTGGAGTGGTGGGGATTGGATAGAGCTGTGGGTTATATTATAGATGGTTGGAGTGGTGGGGATTGGATAGGGCTGTGGGTTATATTGTAGATGGTTGGAGTGGTGGGGTTTGGATATAGAGTGGTCGGTTATAGTATAGATGGTTGGAGTGGTGGGGGTTGGATATAGAGTGGTGGGTTATATTATAGATGGTTGGAGTGGTGGGGGTTGGATAGAGTGGTCGGTTATATTATAGATGGTTGGAGTGGTGGGGATTGGATAGAGTGGTAGGCTATATTATAGATGGTTGGAGTCGTGGGTTATATTATAGATGGTTGGAGTGGTGGGATTTGGATAGAGTGGTAGGTTATATTATAGATGGTTGGAGGGGTGGGGATTGGACAGAGTGGTAGGTTATATTATAGATGGTTGGAGTAGTGGGTTATATTATAGAGGGTTGGAGTGGTGGGGGTTGGATAGAGTGGTAGGTTATATTATAGATGGTTGGAGTGGTGGGGATTGGATGGAGTGGTGAGTTATATTATAGATGGTTGGAGTGGTGGGGGTTGGAGCCACGGGGCTCGGTCCTCCCCTCCCGCCCCGTGGCTCGACGACTCATTGCGAGCTCACAGAACAGGGCTCCGGGCAGCCGAGCGGAAATGGAGGAAAACTCGCCTCCCTGCGGACCTGGCATCCTTTCACTCCCTCCTCTCTACATTTTCCTCCTCTGTCTCTGCTGCTAAAGCCATTTTCTACCACTCTAAATTCCAAGCATCTGCCTCTAACCCTAGGAAGCTCTTTGCCACCTTCTCCTCCCTCCTGAATCCCCCCCCCTCCTCCCTCTCTGCAGATGACTTCGTCAACCATTTTGAAAAGAAGGTCGACGACATCCGATCCTCGTTTGCTAAGTCAAACGGCACCGCTGGTTCTGCTCACACTGCCCTACCCTGTGCTCTGACCTCTTTCTCCCCTCTCTCTCCAGATGAAATCTCGCGTCTTGTGACGGCCGGCCGCCCAACAACCTGCCCGCTTGACCCTATCCCCTCCTCTCTTCTCCAGACCATTTCCGGAGACCTTCTCCCTTACCTCACCTCGCTCATCAACTCATCCCTGACCGCTGGCTACGTCCCTTCCGTCTTCAAGAGAGCGAGAGTTGCACCCCTTCTGAAAAAACCTACACTCGATCCCTCCGGTGTCAACAACTACAGACCAGTATCCCTTCTTTCTTTTCTCTCCAAAACTCTTGAACGTGCCGTCCTTGGCCAGCTCTCCCGCTATCTCTCTCTGAATGACCTTCTTGATCCAAACCAGTCAGGTTTCAAGACTAGTCATTCAACTGAGACTGCTCTTCTCTGTATCACGGAGGCGCTCCGCACCGCTAAAGCTAACTCTCTCTCCTCTGCTCTCATCCTTCTAGACCTATCGGCTGCCTTCGATACTGTGAACCATCAGATCCTCCTCTCCACCCTCTCCGAGTTGGGCATCTCTGGCGCAGCCCACGCTTGGATTGCGTCCTACCTGACAGGTCGCTCCTACCAGGTGGCGTGGCGAGAATCTGTCTCCTCACCACGCACTCTCACCACTGGTGTCCCTCAGGGCTCTGTTCTAGGCCCTCTCCTATTCTCGCTATACACCAAGTCACTTGGCTCTGTCATAACCTCACATGGTCTCTCCTATCATTGCTATGCAGACGACACACAATTAATCTTCTCCTTTCCCCCTTCTGATGACCAGGTGGCGAATCGCATCTCTGCATGTCTGGCAGACATATCAGTGTGGATGAGGGATCACCACCTCAAGCTGAACCTCGGCAAGACGGAGCTGCTCTTCCTCCCGGGGAAGGACTGCCCGTTCCATGATCTCGCCATCACGGTTGACAACTCCATTGTGTCCTCCTCCCAGAGCGCTAAGAACCTTGGCGTGATCCTGGACAACACCCTGTCGTTCTCAACTAACATCAAGGCGGTGGCCCGTTCCTGTAGGTTCATGCTCTACAACATCCGCAGAGTACGACCCTGCCTCACACAGGAAGCGGCGCAGGTCCTAATCCAGGCACTTGTCATCTCCCGTCTGGATTACTGCAACTCGCTGTTGGCTGGGCTCCCTGCCTGTGCCATTAAAGCCCTACAACTCATCCAGAACGCCGCAGCCCGTCTGATGTTCAGCCTTCCCAAGTTCTCTCACATCACCCCGCTCCTCCGCTCTCTCCACTGGCTTCCAGTTGAAGCTCGCATCCGCTACAAGACCATGGTGCTTGCCTACGGAGCTGTGAGGGGAACGGCACCTCAGTACCTCCAGGCTCTGATCAGGCCCTACACCCAAACAAGGGCACTGCGTTCATCCACCTCTGGCCTGCTCGCCTCCCTACCACTGAGGAAGTACAGTTCCCGCTCAGCCCAGTCAAAACTGTTCGCTGCTCTGGCCCCCCAATGGTGGAACAAACTCCATCACAACGCCAGGACAGCGGAGTCAATCACCACCTTCCGGAGACACCTGAAACCCCACCTCTTTAAGGAATACCTAGGATAGGATAAGTAATCCTTCTCACCCCCCCCCCCCCTTTAAGATTTAGATGCACTATTGTAAAGTGACTGTTCCACTGGATGTCATAAGGTGAATGCACCAATTTGTAAGTCGCTCTGGATAAGAGCGTCTGCTAAATGACTTAAATGTAAATGTTAAATGGATAGAGTGGTAGGTTTTATTATAGATGGTTGGAGTGGTGGGGATTCGATGGAGTGGTGAGTTATATTATAGATGGTTGGAGTGGTGGGGATTTGATGGAGTGGTGAGTTATATTATAGAGGGTTAGAGATGCAGCAGAGAGGCAGTAGAGAGGCAGCAGAGAGGCAGCATCAGAAATAGTCTCCTGCCCTTTGTGGGTCTGGCGAGGGTTAGGAGTAGATCCGCAGGTGGCACAGAGATCAAAGTGATGGTAAATTCATTATCTGGCCACTTTGATTCCAAACAAGAGCCTCTTATTGTAAAGTAGATCCAATCTGTCAACATGAATCTGACAACTGAATGAGCGGAAGGGTATGAGGATGGACAGAGAGATAGTGGTAGCTAATGGTTTTGAGATGGCAATATATTGTTTCTTCATCTTAGGGTAAATCTCATCCCAGTAAGATTTTAATTGAGACGTTTCTCCAACAACAACACAAACAGGCTTGGCTTGGAGATTGCACTCCATGGGAACACGTTTGCCTCAGCGTTTTTCTCTTGTTTAGTTGAAAGGCAAAGAACCCATTGGCGCTCTGGTGGTTTTCTTGAGCTCGTTGCAATGTCCTCACAATTTCTGTGGGCATGTGGTCACACTAATTACTGTTCACTGTAATGCTTCTAACATCCATCCTAAAGCATGTGTTTCGCAACCATGTCTTCTGCGTGCATATGGAGCTGGTAGTTACTTCTCCCTTCAGGCAGTGCTGCTGCAGTGTTTTAAAGTGGGTTCTGTCCCAATTCAAATCAAATCCAAATCAAATGTATTTATATAGCCCTTTGTACATCAGCTGATATCTCAAAGTGCTGTACAGAAACCCAGCCTAAAACCTCAAACAGCAAGCAATGCAGGTGTTGAAGCACTTTGGCTAGGAAAAACTCCCTAGAAAGGCCAAAACCTAGGAAAAAACCTAGAGAGGAACCGGGCTATGAGGGGTGGCCAGTCCTTTTCTGGCTGTGCCGGGTGGAGATTATAACAGAACATGGCCAAGATGTTCAAATGTTCATAAATGACCAGCATAGTCAAATAATAGGTCTGGGACAGGTAGCACTCCGGTGAACAGGTCAGGATTCCATAGCCACAGGCAGAACAGTTGAAACTGGAGCAGCAGCACGGCCAGGTGGTCTGGGGACAGCAAGGAGTCATCGTGCCAGGTAGTCCTGAGGCATGGTCCTAGGGCTCAGGTCCTCCGAGAGAGAGAAAGAAAGAGAAAAAGAGAGAATTAGAGAGAGCATACTTAAATTCACACAGGACACCGGATAAGACAGGAGAAGTACTCCAGGTATAACAAACTGACCCTAGCCCCACGACACAAACTACTGCAGCATAAATACTGGAGGCTGAGACAGGAGAGGTCAGTAGACACTGTGGCCCCATCCGATGATACCCCCGGACAGGGCCAAACAGGAAAGATACCCACTTTGCCAAAGCACAGAACCCACACCACTAGAGGGATATCTTCAACCACCAACTTACCATCCTGAGACCAGGACGAGTATAGCCCACAAAGATCTCCGCCACGGCACAACCCAAGGGGGGACGCCAACCCAGACAGGAAGATCCCATCAGTGACTCAACCCACTCAAGTGACGCACCCCTCCTAGGGACGGCATGAAAGATCACCAGTAAGCCAGTGACTCAGCCCCTGTAATAGGGTTAGAGGCAGAGAATCCCAGTGGAAAGAGGGGAACCGGCCAGGCAGAGCCTTTCCGTTCACATTCACACTCCTGGCCCAGACTACACTCAATCATATGACCCACTGAAGAGATGAGTCTTCAGTAAAGACTTAAAGGTTGAGACCAAACTCTATAGGAGAAAGCCCTGCCTCCAGCTGTTTGCTTAGAAATTCTAGGGACAATTAGGAGGCCTGCATCTTGTGACCATAGCGTACGTGTAGGTATGTACGGCAGGACCAAATCAGAGAGATAGGTAGGAGCAAGCCCATGTAATGCTTTGTAGGTTAGCAGCAAAACCTTGAAATCAGCCCTTGTCTTGACAGGAAGCCAATGTAGGGAGGCTAGCACTGGAGTAATATGATCAACATTTTTGGTTCTAGTCAGGATTCTATCAGCCGTATTTAGCACTAACTGAAGTTGATTTAGTGCTTTATCCGGGTAGCCGGAAAGTGGAGCATTGCAGTAGTCTAACCTAGAAGTAACAAAAGCATGGATTAATTTTTCTGCATAATTTCTGGAAAGATAGTTTCTGATTTTTGCAATGTTACATAGATGGAAAAAAGCTCTCCTTGAAACAGTCTTGATATGTCTGTCAAAAGAGAGATCAGGGTCCAGAGTAACGCCGACGTCCTTCACAGTTTTATTTGAGACGACTGTACAACCATTAAGATTAATTATCAGATTCAACAGAAGATCTCTTTGTTTCTTGGGACCTAGAACAAGCATCTCTGTTTTGTCCGAGTTTAAAAGTAGAAAGTTTGCAGCCATCCACTTCCTTATGTCTGAAACACAGGCTTCTAGCAAGGGCAATTCTGGGGCTTCACCATGTTTCATTGAAATGTACAGCTGTGTGTCATTCGCATAGCAGTGAAAGTTAACATTATATTTTCGAATGACATCCCCAGGAGGTCAAATATATAGTGAAAACAATAGTGGTCCTAAAACGGAACCTTGAGGAACACCGACATTTACAGTTGATTTGTCAGAGGACAAACCATTCACAGAGACAAACTGATATCTTTCCGAAGATAAGATCTAAACCAGGCGAGAACTTGTCCGTGTAGACCAATTTGGGTTTCCAATCTCTCCAAAAGAATGTAATGATCGATGGTATCAAAAGCAGCACTAATGTCTGGGAGCACGAGGACAGATGCAGAGCCTCGGTCTGATGCCATTAAAAGGTCCTTTGCCACCTTCACAAGTGCAGTCTCAGTGCTATGATGGGGTCTAAAACCAGACTGAAGCTTTTTGTATACATTTGCTTTCTAATAATCATGATCTTTTCCTTAATGAAGTTCATTAATGTATTACTACTGAAGTGAAAGCCATCCTCACTTGGGGAATGCTGCTTTTAGTTAGCTTTGCGACAGTATCAAAAAGACATTTCGGATTGTTCTTATTTTCCTCAATGAAGTTGGAAAAATAGGATGATCGAGCAGCAGTTAAGGGCTCTTCGATATTGCACGGTACTGTCTTTCCAAGCTAGTCGGAAGACTTCCAGTTTGGTGTGGCGCCATTTCCGTTCCAATTTTCTGGAAGCTTGCTTCAGAGCTTGGGTATTTTCTGTATACCAGGTAGCTAGTTTCTTATGAGAAATGTTTTTCGTTTTTAGGGGTGCAACTGCATCTAGGGTATTGCGCAAGGTTAAATTGAGTTCCTCAGTTAGGTGGTTAACTTATTTTTGTCCTCTGACGTCCTTGGGTAGGCAGAGGGAGTCTGGAAGGGCATCAAGGAATCTTTGTGTTGTCTGTGAATTTATAGCACGACTTTTGATGCTCCTTGGTTGGGGTCTGAGCAGATTATTTGTTGCAATTGCAAACGTAATAAAATGGTTGTCCGACAGTCCAGGATTATGAGGAAAAACATTAAGATCCACAACATTCATTCCATGGGACAAAACTAGGTCCAGAGTATGACTGTGACAGTGAGTAGGTCCAGAGACATGTTGGACAAAACCCACTGAGTTGATGATGGCTCCGAAAGCCTTTTGGAGTGGGTCTGTGGACTTTTCCATGTGAATATTAAAGTCACCAAAGATTTGAATATTATATGCTATGACTACAAGGTCCGATAGGAATTCAGGGAACTCAATGAGGAACGCTGTATATGGCCCAGGAGGCCTGTAAACAGTAGCTATAAAAAGTGATTGAGTAGGCTGCATAGATTTCATGACTAGAAGCTCAAAAGACGAAAACGTAATTATTTTTTTTGTAAATTGAAATTTGCTATCGTAAATGTTAGCAACACCTCCACCTTTACGGGATGCACGGGGGATATGGTCACTAGTGTAACTAGGAGGTGGGGCCTCATTTAACACAGTAAATTCATCAGGCTTAAGCCATGTTTCAGTCAGGCCAATCACATCAAGATTATGATCAGTGATTAGTTCATTGACTATAATTGCCTTTGAAGTAAGTGATCTAACATTAAGTAGCCCTATTTTGAGATGTGAGGTATCACGATCTCTTTCAATAATGACAGGAATGGAGGAGGTCTTTATCCTAGTGAGATTGCTAAGGCGAACACCGCCATGTTTAGTTTTGCCCTACCCAGGTCGAGGCACAAACACGGTCTCAATGGGGATAGCTGAGCTGACTACACAGACTGTGCTAGTGGCAGACTCCACTAAATGGCACACTGTTCCCTATATAGTGCACCACATTTGACCTGAGACCTATGAGGCCTGATCAAAAGTAGTGCACTACATAGGGTGTACTGTGCTATTTGGGATGTAGACCATGTCTCTCTCGCAGGAACATGAGAAGGTTAATCCTCTTTAGAATGAAATGCTGTGTGGGAGTATTCTGTTTACAGGGGTGCCCCAGCGAGAACTGCAGAAATATTTTCTGGGGACACTTTCAAACAGTGCTGAGTGAGTGTGAGGCGAGACGCTGTCGCAAATAACAGCTATGTCTTCCTCTCAGCTTCCCCACTGATCTACAAACACATTTTAACGAGTCTCTTTCCCCTGTAACACTGAATGAACAACAAGAAATACACTTCTATGCAATCCCTCAAAATATTCCAAATGCTAAAACACATCACTGATACTCCAGATCATCAACCCATTCCTCTGAGGCAAAAACATGAAGATGGTAGAAGATCAAATGCAGAGATTAAACATAGAACGTGGAGGAGAGAGCAGCAAGCTTCTTGTTGGCCCGCGTTGGACTGAAGCCAGGGATCCTCTTTGGTTCAACGAGGTCAGACCAGCTGAGATGATCAAACAGAGAGGGATGCATTCATTCCGTGAGCTTCTAAGATTATGTCAGGAAAGTATCTCATTATGCCATCAAGCCACATGGCCTTAACTTGCCTGTGTGCTTTGATATCACCTGGGATAGTGTCATAGTGGAGAGGTATTGCTGTAAACGGAAAGCCCTGGCTTATATCTGAGATGCCCCAGGAATGGCATTCCAGGCATTTATTTACTGGTAAACCAAAGCATGTTAGAGCCCTGTAATCAGACGCATACTGTTCCTACTGTTTTGTCCTCTCCAAAAAAAAAAGATAATTTGATGACAGTGAGAGATTGAGTTTGTGGCCGTTAAATACACAGTCACGCTTTGCGTGTTCGCACATCCACAGCTAGCTGACGTCAACGTGACGTGTGCCTGACCGCATTTTCACGCTCAGACACATGCACGCGGACAGAAGTCTGCAGGAGCAACCTGCTAAACACACGGTGCAGTTTGAGATGGGGACTATAGTGAGGGACTGTGGGTGGCTATATATAGGACCCAGGTTAGTTGCATGTGGGCACCGTATGACAGCTGCAATTGTAAACAAACCTATGTGATATACAGTCATTATCAATACTTGCGGTTCTATCATTTTTGGGATAACAGACAGAATTATGTGGAAGTTGGCAAGGATGATCAATTAAAATGAATAAATAACTCCATGTGCAATGTTCTCTGTATTTGGGACGCAGCCAGCATTCAACTAGTGCTACAGAGAGTGGTTAGGCCACATAGTCAAAGGTCTGGAAAACTTCAGCCATTAGCATGTACAGTGCCTTGAAAATATTCACACCCCTTGACTTTTTCCACATTTTGTTGTGTTACAGCATAAATATGAAATAGATTCAATTGAAATGTTGTGTCACTGGCCTACACACAATACACAATAATGTCAATGTGGAATTATGTTCTTTGTAAATGTTTACAAATGAATAATTAAAATATGAAATGTCTTGAGTCAATAAGTATTCAATCCCTTTGTTAAGGCAAGCCAAAAGTTCAGGAAACAATGTGCTTAACAAGTCACACAATAAGTTGCATGTGTGTAATAATAGTGGTTAACATGATGTTTGAATGACTACCTGATCTCTGTACCACCACACATACAAATAACAATAAGGTCCCTCAGTTGAGCAGTGAATTTCAAACACAGATTCAACCATAGAGACCTGGGCGGTTTTCAAATGCCTCGCAAAGAAGGGCACCAATTGGTAGATTGGTAAAAGAAGAAGAAAAAGCAGACACTGAATATCCCATTGAGCATGGTGGAGTTATTAATGACACTTTAGACGGTGCATCAATACAACCAGTCACTACAAAGATACAGTTGTAGTGGGCAGTCATATTTGACATGTGTATACAGTAGGCTATATGTGATACTAGAAATACCTCATATCCGACTCGTAATAAGACTAAGCAATTAGTCTATTAAAATGTTTCTGACTTCACACAGATAATTAAAATACACAAGCAAGCATTAGGCAATGAGTTGACATTGACTAGCAAGAATTAGTATGAGAATTGCCTATATCAAAGGCAGATATTTCATTAACATTGGACAATGAATGGATTCACATACAAGGCACAAAGGTACAACGCGTTAACAAGCCCTACAGGGCATTATTCCAAGCATATAGATCCTAAGGTTAACTTACAGGACTAAGCATGAACAAAGAGATGCTTACTAAACCAGAGGTTGAGAAGCCTAGGAAATGAGAATTGATCATACAATCTTCCACCGTGGCTGGGAACAGGATAAGAGACAACGGAGGCATTTCATTCCATTTCTAACATTTAAAGGTGTAACCTTTCAACCTAAAACTAACTACCATTGACCAATACAACGATACCAAGTTTACAGTAACCTAAACTCTCCCAGGCCCAATTTCCACAGGGTGTCACAGCATTTAAAGGCTTGTGTGGAGGATGACACCAACGTAAATAAGACAGAATTACTGAGAGGACCATAGAACATCTTTGAGAGTAATTTAGAGTTCACCCTGTCCAGATACAAGTAACCACAGAGATAATACATCCATATAGAGAGAATCAGAGTTATCCTCAGATATATTATCCATCTAAGGTTTCTATCATCCTGTAACACAGACACATTTTGGCCCCTCAGAGGGGGAAGGGCTGACTAGTCCTTGGGCATTGTCCTTTGTTCCTGGACCATTTGCCATGCAGCGCCAGGTGACAGAAGGAAACCTCTCAGGGATTTCAACATCAGGCCATTGGTGACTTTAAAACAGTTACAGAGTTTAATGGCTGTGATAGTAGAAAAGTGAGGATGGGTCAACAACATTGTAGTTACTCCACAATACTAACCTACTTGACAGAGTGAAAAGAAGGAAGCCTGAAGAGAATTTAAAAAAAATCCAAACATGCATGCTGTTGGCAACCAGGCACTAAAGTAATACTGCAAAAACTGTGGCAAAGCTATTAACTTTTTGTCCTGAATACAAAGAGTTATGTTTGGGGCAAATCCAATACAACACATTACTGTCTACCACTCCATATTTTCAAGCATAGTGGTGGCTGCATCAGGTTATGAGTAAGATCGTAATTGTTAAAGACTGGGGAGTTTTTCAGGATAAAAAAGAAACTGAATGAAGCTAAGCAAAGGCAAACATGTTTTGTTTATTTTATTTAACCAGCCAAGTCAGTTAAGAACAAATTCTTATTTGCAATGACGGTCTACCCCAGCCCAACCCGGACAACCCTGGCCAATTTGGTGCCATCCTATGGGACTCCCAATCACGGCCTGTTGTGATACAGCCTGGAATCTAACCAGGGCCTGGAGTGACACCTCTAGCACTGCGGTGCAGTGCCTTAGACTGCTGCGCCTCCCGGGAGCCTGAGTATCTCAGTCTGCTTTCAGCAGTACAATAACTTAAAGCACAAGGCCAAATCTACACTGGAGTTGCTTACCAAGAAGACAGTGAATGTTCCTGAGAGGCAGAGTTACAGTTTGACTTAAATCTACTTAAAAATCTATGGCAAGACCTAGAAATGATTGTCTAGCAATGATCAACAACCAATTTGACAGAGCTTGAAGAATTTTGAAAAGAACGATGGGCAAATGTTGCAGAATCCAGCTGTGGAAAGCTCTTAGGGACTTACCCAGAACGCTGTAATCCCTGCCTCTACAAAGTATTGACTCAGCGGTGTGAATACTTATAGAAATAAGATATTTCTGTATTTCATTCAAGACATTTGCAAAAAATCCTAAAAACATGTTTTCTCTTAGTCATTATGGGGTATTGTGTGTAGATGGGTGAAAAAACAATAATTTAATCCATTTTAAATTCAGGCTGTAACACAATAGCCTGAATGGTGGGTGGCAGTCAGCTTCTTTCCCCCAGATTGGATGGGGGGCGCCAGACAGCTTCTTTCCCCCAGATTGGATGGGGGGCGCCAGACAGCTCCTTTCCCCCAGATTGGATGGGGGGCGCCAGACAGCTCCTTTCCCCCAGATTGGATGGGGGGCACCAGACAGCTCCTTTCCCCCAGATTGGATGGGGGGCGCCAGACAGCTCCTTTCCCCCAGATTGGATGGGGGGCACCAGACAGCTCCTTTCCCCCAGATTGGATGGGGGGCACCAGACAGCTCCTTTCCCCCAGATTGGATGGGGGGCACCAGACAGCTTCCTTCCCCCAGATTGGATGGGGGGCACCAGACAGCTTCCTTCTCCCAGATTGGATGGGGGGCACCAGACAGCTCCTTTCCCCCAGATTGGATGGGGGGCACCAGACAGCTCCTTTCCCCCAGATTGGATGGGGAGCACCAGACAGCTCCTTTCCCCCAGATTGGATGGGGGGCACCAGACAGCTCCTTTCCCCCAGATTGGATGGGGGGCACCAGACAGCTCCTTTCCCCCAGATTGGATGGGGGGCACGAGACAGCTCCTTTCCCCCAGATTGGATGGGGGGCGCCAGACAGCTCCTTTCCCCCAGATTGGATGGGGGGCACCAGACAGCTTCTTTCCCCCAGATTGGATGGGGGGCACCAGACAGCTTCTTTCCCCAAGATTGGACTTTAAACCAGCCAATTACTCGTTTCACACATAAGGACCATTATGCAGGTCACACATTAATTGGGGAAATGAGCAGGAAAAGTGAAAGCCAGAGAGGGGGGGTATTGAAAGATGGGGCCCAGTCTCCTCAACAGCTCCAAATTTTAGCAGAGAGCAATAACCCTGAAATCTGTAGATACGGGGCTCCACCACCGCCCCCCTTTTATACATATGAAAAATCATCCAATTGGTTCTCCTTTGGCTTTGAAGGCTTTTTGATTGGCTGGTCTTTGGTCTGACAGATGGAGGCTGGATTCTGACAGCTGTTGAATTCTCCTCTCATCCTCAATGTGTCTTGAATTTCTTTCTCTCCCCTCCTGTTTTTCTGTTTTAATGACTTAGTATTGTGTCTGAGAGAGTCCCTGTGTGTGTGTGTGTGTGTGTGTGTGTGTGTGTGTGTGTGTGTGTGTGTGTGTGTGTGTGTGTGTGTGTGTGTGTGTGTGTGTGTGTGTGTGTGTGTGTGTGTGTGTGTGTGTGTGTGTGTGTGTGTGTGTGTGTGTGTGTGTGTGTGTGTGTGTGTGTGTGTGTGTGTGTGTGTGTGTGTGTGTGTGTGTGTGTGTCTCTAGTACATATAATTAGTGTTTAAGCCATTGCATGCTGTCACACTTTGCCAACACAAGGATCCCTTTTCCAGCTTTTCCCACCATTGCTATAACGATGGAAAGCAACAGAACAGAACAGTAAATATCTGCAAGCTTGTCTCATAGGACCGTTTCTGCAAATTAATATGACATTCATACATAGAGAGAAAATTTGTAATGTTGCTATGCAATTAGAAAATTAATACGTAATGTTCAACTATGTTTTGCAAAAACAATCAAATAGATATGAAGAAAAACTATTTTCAAAAAAATCCTAAATTTGGAAAACAAAAGCATAAATGAGCCAAACTAATTTTTAGGAACAGGAAGCTTTAAGTCCACAGCTCTCAAAAGACTAAGAAACTATTGAAAGCACTAGGAAAATGTGCAATTTAAAAGCAGGCTCCATCCATGACCAATCAATCTGATCAATGCACTGCATCAATACAGCTCTCAGAGGAGGAACAAATAGATTGACCAATTACACTTTGAGATAAACAACAGAAGAAAAACTAAACAAATAACTTGAGAATGTTAATGTCTGAGATTGCTACCTAAACTACATGACCAAAAGTATGCGGACACCTGCTTGTTGAACATTTCATTCCAAAATCAGGGCTGGCTCCCAGTCGGCATTCCAATTCATCTTAAAGGTGATCGATGGGGTTGAGATCAGGGCTCTGTGCTGGAAGTCAAGTTCTTCCACACCAATCTCGACAAACCATTTCTTTTTGGACCTCGCTTTATGCACGGGGGCACTGTCAGGCTGAAACAGGAAAGGGCTTTCCCGAAACTGTTGCCACAAAATCGGAAGCACAGAATTGTCTAGAATGTCATTGTATGCTGCAGCTTAAGATTTCCCTTCACTGGAACTAAGGGGCCTGAAAAACATCCTCAGACCATTATTCCTCATGCACCAAACTTTCCAGTTGGCACTATGCATTCGTGCAGGTAGCATTTTCGAGGAATCTGCCAAACCCAGATTCGTCTGTCGGACTGCCAAGTGGTGAAGCGTAATTCACCACTCCAGAGAACGCGTTTCCACTGCTCCAGAGTCCAATGGTGACGAGCTTTACACCACTCCAGCCGACGCTTGGCATTGCACATGGTGATCTTAGGCTTGTGTGGGGCTGCTCGGAAAATGGAAACCCAGTTGGAAACCCATTTCATGAAACTCCCGACCAACAGTTCTTGTGCTGAGGCAGATCAGAACTCTGTAGTGAGTGTTGCAACCGAGGATAGACCAATTGTACCCGCTTCACGCTTCAGCACTCACCTGTCCCGTTCTGTGAGCTTGTGTGGCCTACCACCTCATGGCTGAGCCGTTGTTTCTCCTAGGTGTTTCCACTTCAGAATAACAGCACTTACAGTTGACCGGGGTAGTTCTATCAGGGCAGAAGGTTGACAAACTGACTTGATGGAAAAGTGGCATCCTATGACGGTGCCACGTTGTAAGTCACCAAGCTCTTCAGTAAGGCCATTCTACTGCCAATGTTTGTTTTTGGAAATTGCATGGCTGTGTGCTCGATTTTATACACCTGTCAGAAACGGGTGTGGCTGAAATTGCCGAATCCATTCATTTGAAGGGATGTCCTCATACTTTTGTATATATAGTATATTATTTTGTTTACCCTTGGATGATGACGTACACACAGCAATAGATGTCAAAAATCTATTGAGCTTCAAAAGGACTGGAAAGAGAGCGGTGTTCTTTGTAAGTATTGACATAATTGAAAAGCAGATGCCTGTCTTGTGTTCAACAAACTGCGATTGTTTATTGAAACCATTCTATACTAGACAACCATCATCACTTTCTTCCCTGCAGTGAATTTCAAGCATTCTCAGAAACACATTTGTTCACCTGAAAGCAGTGCTCACACTCGACGGTGCGCATCAAAACAAAAATTAAACTTCTGATTTGGGATGCGGGACGCAGGTGAAAACAGGGAGGAAGCCCTTTCCGGATTTTATATTGCTCCTTTGCTCCTTTGTAAGATCACATGTTCTTCCCTCCTAAGGACGGTGTCATAATGTTTGTTTATTTCAGAAACACCCTTTCTGAATTTAAAAGTTGTCATCTGGTTATCTGTAATAATAATAATTATTATAATAATATTGTATTATAATAAATCTGATTACAATATTTTAGCTGGTAACGTAACCGAGTACAGTCACCGTTTTTTTGTTCCCAACTTCCCAACCCTGATTTTTAAAATAATTACAAACCATACACTATCTTCCGCAAAATAAATAGTACGGTTAGATTATTTACAGGTAAACAAAAAACATGCATAAAGATTCCCCTTTTGGGATCACAGTAGAAAAAGGACACAGGTTCTACATGTCTAGATGCAATGAAAGACCTTGGTGGATAAGCTCCATAGAAGGCCAAGCATCTTGCTCTGATCTGTCTGTCTTATCTGCACTCACAATCAGCAGGAAGTGACAGAAAGACTGGCTGATCCTTTTGTCTGCCTAGGAGAGAGAGGTTAGCTGCCTGCCTGCCTGCCTGCCTGCCCACCCACCCGTCCGTTCGTGTGTGTGTGTGTGTGTGTGTGTGTGTGTGTGTGTGTGTGTGTGTGTGTGTGTGTGTGTGTGTGTGTGTGTGTGTGTGTGTGTGTGTGTGTGTTTGTGTTGAGGGCAGGGGAGCGTGACACAAGGAGACGAGGAGCCTGGTGAGCTGTAATGTAGCAGTGCAGGTGAGGTCTGACTCAACAGGAAGAGTCCTCAGGAAACCAGTGTGACCCTTCTGGAGCTGCTCAAGCTATCATAACAATAGTGCCATCGCCAACACTACAAATGGAAATGGCAAACAGCAGCCCGGTGGCCATTTTGGATCAGATCGGATCAAATCAACAAAAGCATGATTTGATCGGGTAAGGTCTGTTACAATTATAGTGAGATACAGTATTAAGAGTTTGAAAATAAACACGGCGCAAAGCACATTTGAGATTCACAATTGCGTGACGATTCAACTTCACATAATCAACATCCAGATTGTTACTTTTAGTGGTAAATTGTTATCATTGTGTGCCAGGCAGGTCTATAGGTCTATAGGTCTATGGTAATCCATTCATACATAACATTTCACATATCAGCACAAAGAGAAATTCTTACCTCCGACTCTCTGGTGTCTTTGTTGGTCTGGGATCCTACAACCTGCAAAGGGGGAAAAAAATGGTTTAGTGACTATTACAAACATGTACAGGCCAAAATTATATATTTTATCTATTGGCATATAGTTTCCATGAACTATAAGGAGTACCACAGATGGAAACGGGTGATATTCGTAGAAAAACACACATCTTACCTAATGAGAAGCCGAGGTGCAGCCTTGTACCTCTGTAACAGAATAGCATAGTGGCCGTCTGTGTGCACGGCAGTGGAGAGGGCTACATCCCAAATGGCTCACTATTCCCTTTAAAGTGCACTACTCTTGACCAGAGCCGTATAGGCCCCGGTCAAATGTAATGTATTATAAAAGGAATATAGTGGCATTTGGGACGTAGCCCAGGAGTGTCAGAATCAGAATCACCTATATTCGCCAAGTACATTTGCACATACTCAGAATATTACTTGGTAAAATGGTACTAGACAACATTTAGAGACGGAATACAAACAGCGGAGTTGAAACAAAGTTAACATACATTATCTACAACTAGGTAAAGAGAGCATAGCGCTGTAAGAGAATGAGCAGAAATACAGTTGATATACAGTGGGTATACGGTTGATATACAGTGGGTATACGGTTGATATACAGCGGGTATACGGTTGATATACAGCGGGTATACGGTTGATATACAGCGGGTATATGGTTGATATACAGCGGGTATACGGTTGATATACAGCGGGTATACGGTTGATATACAGCGGGTATACGGTTGATATACAGCGGGTATATGGTTGATATACAGTGGGTATATGGTTGATATACAGTGGGTATACGGTTGATATACAGCGGGTATACGGTTGATATACAGCAGGTATACGGTTGATATACAGTGGGTATATGGTTGATATACAGTGGGTATACGGTTGATATACAGCGGGTATATGGTTGATATACAGCGGGTATACGGTTGATATAGAGTGGGTATACGGTTGATATACAGTGGGTATATGGTTGATATACAGTGGGTATACAGTTGATATACAGCGGGTATACGGTTGATATACAGTGGGTATACGGTTGATATACAGTGGGTATACGGTTGATATACAGCAGGTATACAGTTGATATACAGCGGGTATACGGTTTATATACAGGGGATATACGGTTGATATACATCGGGTACACAGTTGATATACAGTGGGTGTGTAATTACACAGTATCAGTACGAATATATCTAAATCCACAGAGAGATGAACAGAGTGCAATGCAGTATAGTGCAACTAATTTTGTGTACAGTTCAGAGATGGCTTGATGCAGTGTGCAGAATAGATTGCATAGTCCTTTAGTCTCTAAGTACCAGATGGCCAATTGGTGAGGGCCACAGCCCAGGGAAAGAAACTGTTCAGGTGACGGGAGGTTTTGGTCATGATTGACGGGGTGGGAGGGGTCGGCAATGATCTTTCCTGCACTCTTCCTTGCCCAGTGTCCTTTTAACCCCCATCTGGAATTGTTCCTAACACATCCTCTGACATGGAGTCCGTTTTCAGGAGATGTCAGGGTGGAGTTAATATGGACCGTGCTATCAGGGATCCTTGGGTCATCCCTACCCCATTGAAGTTGAAATGTAAAATGGTTAAGTTAATGGTTAAGGCTAGGGTTAGGTATATGGTTACGATTAGGGTTAGGGTAGGATTAAGGTTAGAGTAGGGATGTCCCAAGGAACCCGTATAGCACTGGCTGAGTTGGTACGCTTCCACTCAGCAAATTTAGGAGCACAGCCTAGCCTCCTTACAAGCTACTTGGGCCCTGTTCAAAGTGTAGCTTCTATCATCCATTCTTAAAGGAAAATTCCACTCATAAATAGCCTTTGGTATTTGTACCATGAGTCTACTTTTTTTGAAGGTCAACAAACAAGTTAAGATATAGAAATGTTTAAATATAGAAAGTGTCATAGTATGATGCACATTTTTGGCACTGTCAACAGTGGACTAATGAAACAAATATCAAAAGACTGAGTGGACATCCCTTTAAAACCTCTACAGGGACAGTTGAGCTAATGTAGGCTAATGTGATTAGCATGAGAACATTTCCCAGGACATAGACATATCTGATATTGGCAGAAAGCTTAAATTCTTGTTAATCTAACTGCACTGTTCAATTTACAGTAGCTATTACAGTGAAAGATACCATGCTATCGTTTCAGGAGAGTAAACAGTTATTAACATTTATTAATTAAAGATGGCATCCCTTCAGCTACAGATAGTGTCATACAGTGGACCCACTTGTCTAACACATTCACACAATATTAAATCCTGGACATTACTTTCCTCAGCAAGAAAACCAAAGAAAGTCACTTAAACAGACGGGGGAACTAACAAAGACTGACTGACCAACAACCAAAACTAAACAGGTGGGGTTTTAGGAGGGGTTCACTGAAAGTTACACAGCAACAACTGGGACCTTAAAGACACCAACCATGAGCGCCCACTAAATTTGCCTAGGCAAAGAAAAACACACAACAAACTTAGACAGAAAGCAAAAGGAAATCAGACAAAGGATTAGGGCACGCCAACTAAAGGTATTAACCCTCCACATCTATCCAGACAACATGAGCACTGGGCCAGCCACTCTTAAATAGCACCTGGGCCAGCACAGGTGAAACACCTTCCCACTAATGAGATGGCAATCAGCACAGGTGTAACACATACTGACTAACAAGGTGAAACCAATTGGTGCGACCTACGTGCTAATGAGCTATACGTGCTAGAGTCTAACCTCAAAACATAAATGGAAAAACCAAAACCTGTAACACTGGAGCAGTTAGACACCTTACAATATGACCTCATGGGTGGCATCTATCTATCGTCTAAGTGGAATCTGATTAATCCTCTAGCCCCCTCAAACTCAACTCTGAACCGTGAAGCCAGTTCCACTGCATTTTTTTCATTGTTCCCCTCTAATCAAGGACTGATTTAGACCTGGGACACCAGATGGGTGCAATTCATTATCAGGTAGAACAGAAAACCAATAGGCTCCGGACCTCGTAGGGTAAGAGTTGAATACCCCTGCGAGTCTAGCCTATTAAATTTCCCCACAACTCATGACATTCCATTAGGCAGCCATTTTAACACAGCTACAATGAGACTTAATGGGAGTGAAGTCTGGGCCGTCTGCCGCCAGGACAAGGTTAGACGTGATACACAGTCATTGATTTACCATTTCTGCAGCGTTGTGAAGTGCAGCAGTGTCATGTCAATAAAGATAAATACCTGTCCTGAACCCTAAAGTGCTCCTCTTCTCTCCGCTCTCCTCTAGTTTCATCTGCTCTCCTCTCGTTTCATCTCCTCTCCGCTCCTCTCGTTTCATCTGCTCTCCTCTAGTTTCATCTCCTCTCCGCTCCTCTCGTTTCATCTGCTCTCCTCTCGTTTCATCTCCTCTCCGCTCCTCTCGTTTCTCTCCTCTTGTTTCATCTCCTCTCCGCTCCTCTCGTTTCATCTGCTCTCCTATAGTTTCATCTCCTCTCCGCTCCTCTCGTTTCATCTGCTCTCCTCTAGTTTCATCTGCTCTCCTCTTGTTTCATCTCCTCTCCGCTCCTCTCGTTTCATCTGCTCTCCTATAGTTTCATCTCCTCTCCGCTCCTCTCGTTTCATCTGCTCTCCTCTCGTTTCATCTCCTCTCCGCTCCTCTCGTTTCATCTGCTCTCCTCTCGTTTCATCTCCTCTCCGCTCCTCTCGTTTCATCTGCTCTCCTCTTGTTTCATCTCCTATCCGCTCCTCTCATTTCATCTGCTCTCCTCTTGTTTCATCTCCTCTCCGCTCCTCTCGTTTCATCTCCTCCGCTCCTCTCATTTCATTTTCTCTCCTCTCCTCTCGTTTCATCTCCTCTCCGCTCCTCTCATTTCATTTTCTCTCCTCTCCTCTCGTTTCATCTGCTCTCTTCTCATTTCATCTCATCGCCGCTCCTCTCCTCTTTGCTCATCTGCTCTCCTCTCCTCTCATTTAATCTCCTTTGCTTTCATCTCCTCTCTGCTCCTCTCCTCTGTTCTCTGATCATCTCTCCTACCCGCTCAGCTCTTCTCCCCCCCTCTCCACTCAAAACATTCACAGCTAGGGTTCCATATCCAAAGGCTTCAATCATTGTAGCCTTAAAAAAAACAATGTGAGCCTTTTGCATGTGATGTCTGTTTACGAGTAAAGATGTGTGTCCAGGCCCAATACAGTTCCTTGTACAGTGGGGAGAACAAGTATTTGATACACTGCCGATTTTGTAGGTTTTCCTACTTACAAAGCATGTAGAGGTCTGTAATTTTTATCATAGGTACACTTCAACTGTGTGAGACGGAATCTAAAACAAAAATCTAAAAAATCACATTGTATGATTTTTAAGTAATTAATTTGCATTTTATTGCATGACATAAGTATTTGATCACCTACCAACCAGTAAGAATTCCAGCTCTCACAGACCTGTTAGTTTTTCTTAAAGAAGCCCACCTGTTTTCCACTCATTACCTGTATTAACTGCACCTGTTTGAACTCGTTACCTGTATAAAAGACACCTGTCCACACACTCAATCAAACAGACTCCAACCTCTCCACAATGGCCAAGACCAGAGAGCTGTGTAAGGACATCAGGGATAAAATTGTAGACCTGCACAAGGCTGGGATGGGCTACAGGACAATAGGCAAGCAGCTTGGTGAGAAGGCAACAACTGTTGGCACAATTATTAGAAAATGGAAGAAGTTCAAGATGACGGTCAATCACCCGCGGTCTGGGGCTCCATGCAAGATCTCACCTGTGGGGCATCAATGATCATGAGGAAGGTGAGGTATCAGCCCAGAACTACACGGCAGGACCTGGTCAATGACCTGAAGAGAGTTGGGATCACAGTCTCAAGGAAAACCATTAGTAAAACACTACGCCGTCATGGATTAAAATCCTGCAGCACACGCAGGGTCCCCCTGCTCAAGCCAGCGCATGTCCAGGCCCATCTGAAGTTTGCCAATGACCATCTGGATGATCCAGAGGAGGAATGGGAGAAGGTCATGTGGTCTGATGAAACAAAAATTGAGCTTTTTGGTCTAAACTCCACTCGCCATGTTTGGAGGAAGATGAAGGATGAGTACAACCCCAAGAACACCATCCCAACCGTGAAGCATGGAGGTGGAAACATCATTCTTTGGGGATGCTTTTCTGCAAAGGGGACACGACGACTGCGCCGTATTGAGGGGAGGATGGATGGGGCCATGTATCGCGAGATCTTGGCCAAAAACCTCCTTCCCTCAGTATGAGCATTGAAGATGGGTCGTGGCTGGGTCTTCCAGCATGACAACGACCCGAAACACACAGCCAGGGCAACTAAGGAGTGGCTCCGTAAGAAGCATCTCAAGGTCCTGGAGTGTCCTAGCCAGTCTCCAGACCTGAACCCAATAGAAAATCTTTGAGGGAGCTGAAAGTCTGTATTGCCCAGCGACAGCCCTGAAACCTGAAGGATCTGGAGAAGGTCTGTATGGCGGAGTGGGCCACAATTCCTACTGCAGTGTGTGCAAACCTGGTCAAGAACTACATTTCGCTACACTCGCATTAACATCTGCTAACCATGTGTATGTGACAAATAAAATTTGATTTGATCTCTGTAATTGCAAACAAAGGTTTCTGTACCATATATTAAGTTCTGCTTTTCTGATGTATCAAATACTTATGTCATGCAATAAAATGCAAATGAATTACTTAAAAATCATACAATGTGATTTTCTGGATTTTTGTTTTAGATTCCGTCTCTCACAGTTGAAGTGTACCTATGATAAAAAATGACAGACCTCTACATGCTTTGTAAGTAGGAAAACCTCCAAAATTGGCAGTGTATCAAATACTTGTTCTCAACAAGAAGAAGAGACTTGCTTGGGCCAAGAAACACAAGCAATGGACATTGAGACCGATGGAAATCTGTCCTTGGTTTGATGAGTACAATTTTTTTATTATTGGTTCCAACCACTGTGTCTTTGTGAGATGCAGAGTAGGTGAAAGGATGATCTCCGCATGTGTGGTTCCCACCGTGAAGCATGGAGGAGGAGGTGTGATGGTGTGGGAGTGCTTTGCTGGTAACACTGTCAGTGATTTAGATTTAGAATTCAAGACACAGTTAACCAGCATGGATACCACAGCACTCTGCAGCGATACGCCATCCCATGTGGTTTGCACTTAGTGGGACTATCATTTATTTTTCAACAGGACAATGACCCAACACACCTCCAGGCTGTGTAAGGGCTATTTGACCAAGAAGGAGAGTGATGAAGTGCTGCATCAGATGACCTGGTCTCCACAATCACCCAACCTCAGCCCAATTGAGATGGTTTGGGATGAGTTGGACCGCAGAGTGAAGGAAAAGCATCCAAAAAGGGCTCAGCATATGTGGGAACTCCTTCAAGACTGTTGGAAAAGCATTCCAGGTGAAGCTGGTTGAGAGAACGCCAATAGCTTACAAAGCTGTCATCAAGGCATTTTTTTCAATTTAATTGTATTTAAACTTTATTTAACTAGGCAAGTCAGTTAAGAACAAATTCTTATTTACAATGACAACCTACCAAAAGGCAAAATGCCTCCTGCGGGGACAGGGGCTGGGAATTCAAATCAAAATAAATTAAATAAAAATATAGGACAAAACACACATCACGATAAGTGAGACAACACAACACTACATAAAGAGAGACCTAAGAAAACAACATAGCATAACAGCAACACATGACAACACAGCATGGTAGCAACACAACATGACAACAACATGGTAACAATACAACATGGCAGCAGCAAAACATGGTAGCAGCACAAACCAGGGTACAAACATTATAGGGCACAGACAACAGCAAAATGGGTAAGAAGATAGAGACAACAATACATCACGCAAAGCAGCCACAATTGTCAGTAAGAGTGTCCATGATTGAGTCTTTGAATGTTGAGGTTTAGATAAAACTGTCCAGTTTGAGTGTTTGTTGCAGCTCGTTCCAGTCGCTAGCTGCAGCGAACTGAAAAGACGAGCGACCTAGGGATGTGTGTGCTTTAGGGACCTTAGGGACCTGGCAGAACGGGTGTTGTATGTGGAGGCTGCAGTATATATCTCAGATAGGAGGAGTGAGGCCTAAGAGGGTTTTATAAATAAGAATCAACCAGCGGTTCTTGCGACGGGTATACAGTTTACAGAATATACAGTTTACAGAAGATTATAGAGTGCAGTGGTGTGTCCTATAAGGAGTATTGGTGGCAAATCTGACGGTCGAATGGTAAATAACATCTAGCCGGCTTGAGAGCACCGTTACCTGCCAATCTATAAATTACATCTCCGTAATGCAAAGTGTGGCTACTTTGAAAAATCTGAAATATAAAATACATATTTCGATTTGTTTAACACTTTTTTGGTTACTACATGATTCCATGTGTAATTTAACAGTTTTGATATCTTCACTATTATTCTATAATGTAGAAAATAGTACAAATAAAGAAAAACCCTTGAATGAGAAGGTGTGTCCAAACTTTTGACTGGTGGTGTAAATATGTATTTATTTATTCAAACCTCATGCGTCATCCATATGACGGTAATCATATTTTACCTCTTGGGGATGTTATTCGAAAACATAATGTAAACTTTCACTGCTATGCGGATGACACACAGCTGTACATTTCAATGAAACATGGTGAAGCCCCAAAATTGCCCTCGCTAGAAGCATGTGTTTCAGACATAAGGAAGTGGATGGCTGCAAACTTTCTACTATTAAACTCGGACAAAACAGAGATGCTTGTTCTAGGTCCCAAGAAACAAAGAGATCTTCTGTTGAATCTGACAATTAATCTTAATGGTTGTACAGTCGTCTCAAATAAAACTGTGAAGGACCTCGGCGTTACTCTGGACCCTGATCTCTCTTTTGAAGAACATATCAAGACCATTTCGAGGACAGCTTTTTTCCATCTACGTAACATTGCAAAAATCAGAAACTTTCTGTCCAAAAATGATGCAGAAAAATTAATCCATGCTTTTGTCACTTCTAGGTTAGACTACTGCAATGCTCTATTTTCCGGCTACCCGGATAAAGCACTAAATAAACTTCAGTTAGTGCTAAATACGGCTGCTATAATCCTGACTAGAACCAAAAATTTGATCATATTACTCCAGTGCTAGCCTCTCTACACTGGCTTCCTGTCAAAGCAAGGGCTGATTTCAAGGTTTTACTGCTAACCTACAAAGCATTACATGGGCTTGCTCCTACCTACCTCTCTGATTTGGTCCTGCCGTACATACCTACACGTACGCTACGGTCACAAGACGCAGGCCTCCTAATTGTCCCTAGAATTTCTAAGCAAACAGCTGGAGGCAGGGCTTTCTCCTATAGAGCTCCATTTTTATGGAACGGTCTGCCTACCCATGTCAGAGACGCAAACTCGGTCTCAACCTTTAAGTCTTTACTGAAGACTCATCTCTTCAGTGGGTCATATGATTGAGTGTAGTCTGGCCCAGGAGTGGGAAGGTGAACGGAAAGGCTCTGGAGCAACGAACCGCCCTTGCTGTCTCTGCCTGGCCGGTTCCCCTCTTTCCACTGGGATTCTCTGCCTCTAACCCTGTTACGGGGGCTGAGTCACTGGCTTGCTGGGGCTCTCTCGTGCCGTCCCTGGGGGGTGCGTCACCTGGGTGGGTTGATTCACTGTTGTGGTCGGCCCTGTCTGGGTGCCCCCCCTTGGGTTGTACCGTGGCGGAGATCTTTGTGGGCTATACTCGGCCTTGTCTCAGGATGGTAAGTTGGTGGTTGAAGATATCCCTCTAGTGGTGTGGGGGATGTGCTTTGGCAAAGTGGGTGGGGTTATATCCTTCCTGTTTGGCCCTGTCCGGGGTGTCCTCGGATGGGGCCACAGTGTCTCCTGACCCTCCTGTCTCAGCCTCCAGTATTTATGCTGCAGTAGTTTATGTGTCGGGGGGCTAGGGTCAGTTTGTTATATCTGGAGTACTTCTCCTGTCCTATTCGGTGTCCTGTGTGAATCTAAGTGTGCGTTCTCTAATTCTCTCCTTCTCTCTTTCTTTCTCTCTCTCGGAGGACCTGAGCCCTAGGACCATGTCCCAGGACTACCTGACATGAGGACTCCTTGCTGTCCCCAGTCCACCTGGCCATGCTCCTGCTCCAGTTTCAACTGACCTGAGCCCTAGGACCGTGCCCCAGGACTACCTGACATGAAGGCTCCTTGCTGTCCCCAGTCCACCTGACTGTGCTGCTGCTCCAGTTTCAACTGTTCTGCCTTATTATTATTCGACCATGCTGGTCATTTATGAACATTTGAACATCTTGGTCATGTTCTGTTATAATCTCTACCCGGCACAGCCAGAAGAGGACTGGCCACCCCACATAGCCCGGTTCCTCTCTAGGTTTCTTCCTAGGTTTTGGCCTTTCTAGGGAGTTTTTCCTAGCCACCGTGCTTTTACACCTGCATTGTTTGCTGTTTGGGGTTTTAGGCTGGGTTTCTGTACAGCACTTTGAGATATCAGCTGATGTACGAAGGGCTATATAAATAATTTTGATTTGATTTGATTTGATTAATCCATCGCAGTGACGGAGAACTTTAACCTCTGTATTTGGGACTCAGTTTAAGTGGAGTGACTACATGGAGCCCTGTCAAAAGTCAGGTGGGTAAATGCAGGTCTTAGCTTTTCATCAGTGAGCTAGGCTCTGTCACAATGGGACTAAATTGTTTTAAATGCACAGCAATTAACTGGGCTGAGGTACTTGAGGAAAACGGATGAGAAAGTGTGGTGTCTCTATTAAGAGCCTTTTGTATTGGGGATTTGTTTGGCGTGCCCCGGTCTTTAAAACTGGCCAACTTAGTAAAAACAAGGCTTATGGTAAATCGTACATGCCGGGTACAGTGCATACATCTGAAATTGAACCCTATTCCCTATGTAGTACACTACGTTTGACTAGAGCCCGGGAAAAACTAGTGCACCATTATAGGGAATAGGGTGACATTTGGGATGAAGCCAGCCTCTAACTAGCCAGCCCGGCCACTCAGTCAGATGTGATTTGCTGGATTACCCAGTCTCTTAATTAAGAATTCAACATAACAAAGGGGGTTTAATGATTAATCCATTTTACACTACTTTGGTTTTGGATATTAAGGACAGAGAGCCTCAGACTGCTTCCCAAATTGTACCCTATCACTAGAGAGTACACTAATTTTGTCCAGTGCACTTTATAAGAAATAATGTGCAATTTGGGATGCATTCTCCCTCCACTTGAAGTGGAGCTCCTTTTAAAACATTTTGGGGACACACCTTTGACTGATATAGTTGCTTGAGGCTTGAATTTAACTACTAAAACATCCTGTTCTTGTGAATCCCCACCTGCATCCTAGCAGCAGGTGCCTCCATGAGTTATGGACATAATTTCAGGCTTGAGACAGACGGCCCAGTTTGGTTTGATCACATGCAATCAGGGATTCTGTTAGCACATGTATGTATCACATAACCAACATTAAAGATGTCTGCTGTCTGGGGTGTCTCTATGTCTGTTCATCTGTCCCCTAAAGACCACCTTCACAGGCGTGGAAAACTGTTGGCCATGGCCCCTAGCTTATGGCAGGTACTCACTTGCTCCACTGTGCAGCACCATGGCTTCGCTGGAGCAGCTTTGCCTGTTGTTTTCTTGTCAAGCTGATGAATCTGTGGTAGAAGAAGAAGATGACTTTATTGTTACTATGAGAAACGGATATGTTTTTTGGGGGGAATTTCTCTGGTAGACATATGCATACAGTACAGACACATAAACATGGCAACGTATGGCTCAGTTGGCAGACCTTGACACTTGCAGGGATGTGGGTATGATTCCCACGGGGGACAAGTACAAACAAATAAGAACATGTATGCACTCACTACTGTAAGTCACTTTGGATACGTTTTTTTTAAAAGAAGGAAGCCAATGAGAACCAAACCAAACATAAAGTGTGTCCTAAATTGCTCCCTATATAGTGCACTACTCTTGACCAGAGCCCATGGGCCACTATAAAGGGAATAGGATGCCATTTGGGATTCTGTTAAGGAGGGGGTCTGAGCTGGGGCCTGGGGTAAGAACTCCCAACTGTGGGATAAACTCCCTCAGACACCGACCTGCAAATCTGCTTATTTCAGAGTTTTAGAGCTACATGGCAAGAGTTTACAACAACAACAACAAACCATACCTCATTTGAACTAAAACACATAGAGAAGATAGTGTTGGTATCACCAAGGTTTGTAAATTCAATTCCCCCATGGGCCACATAGTATGCTGAATATTTGCATATAACCATTAAAGCCAAATGAGGTCATAATAAAACCTCATTTGAACAAAACACAAGTGAGGAAAGAAAGGAAGATAGGTTTAGCAATATCAAGGGTTTATAAGTTCGATTCCCACCATGGGCCACATACAGTATGCTGAATATGTACATTTACTCTTTGGATAAATAACCACTCAAATCAAATTAGTTCCTAATACAATAAAAGTCTGCGCAATTAGTGATTTGTTTTGTTTTCCATGAACCTCTAAAAACCCTCGTAATGATCTGTCCTTTCTCCTTAAATGTTACTTCCTGACTTCAAAAGCAATTTAAATGAAATCACATTACAACAACAAAGTCATTTGATGGAAAAAGTGCCTAAGAATAGTCTTGACATCCGTTAGAACAGTTGTAATGGTCATTCCTCAGTTCAACTTCTCTATAATGACTGCGTCTGAAATTAGACCTACATAGTGCATAACTTCTGACCAGAGCCCTAGGGTGTTATTTGGTATTCAACCAGTGACAGAGTTAAGAGGAAGACCAAGGGAGCATATTTAACTGAGCCATCTTAGATTTGTCTTAGATGTTTCTGACAGGCAGGGACATCTAAACCTGAGGAGATCATGATATTAAACACAGATTATAAGATTATGAATTAAACACAGTGTAATAATTCAGACAAACATGCATTGCAGAGGAACCTCATTTTGAACCTTGGTTGGTCTGGATTCTGGAAGGCAAATGGCACCCTATTTCCTATATAGTATACTACTTTTGACCAGGACCCATAGGGCTCTGGGGCCTCAATTATAACCTTTGTGTATATTTTACACTAAATATCTGCATGTGCCTTTTCTGAAAAGACTGCACATGCGCAAAAATATTGAGATTTATAAACTTGGCATACATACACGTTTCCCATTATAAATCAAACCTGTCATAAAACTGTGCATGCGTGAACGAGCATCATAACTCTGCCTGAAAAACGGCCATCATTCACCATTTATGGTGACAATAACACCCTTATTTGCTGTATACTTCAGAAGTATTGGAATTATGCCAAGACAGTATCTAAAATAAATAACAATGGTGAACTTGTTCAAATGTCTTTGGAGGTGTTGGCAGAATGTTTTCTTTTGCAGTACCATTTGCTGTAAACTATCTGACCGCTTCTGAAATACAAAAACATTTGCAAATTGCTGTTGACCTATCAACAAATCATTTGAATTTGCATTTACTTTTTTTCCGAAGCTAAATATGCTACATTACCCACAAATTCTAAAGCATTGTCTACTCGTATACATTTTTTTTACGAGAGTAGGCTATACTTACAGTGGTAGTCTACGCACTTCAATGCAAAATATCAACTGTCTGTTCACCTGTTAAATTCTACTGTATGTTATGAACCATCCTCCCGTTCTCAGAGCAAGGAGAGCAAAAAGTAGAAATTATAATAGCCTATCTAATAGGCCCAATTAAATGAGATGCGCATGGTCATTTGTTTTATGGCTACTTCGGGAATATGAACTCATCATGGCCATAAATGGTGATGAATTTATTCTGCTATCGTTATGATGTACAGTGCCTTCAGAAAGTATGCAGACCCTTTGATTTTTCAACAACAACAAAAATTACAGCCTGAATTTAAAATCGATTAAATTTAGTTTTTTTTTTGTCACTGTCATACACACAATACTCCATAATGTCAAATGGGAATTCTGTTTTTTGAATTTTTTTCAAATTAATAAGAAATGAAAAGCTGAAATGTCTTGACTCAACAAGTATTCAACCCCTTTGTTATGACAAGCCTAAATCAGTTCAGGAGGAAACATTTGCTTAACAAGTCACATAATAAGTTACATGGGCGTAATCTGTGTCCAATAATAGTGTTTAACATTATTTTTTAATGACTACCTCATCTCTGTATCCCGCATATACAATTGTCTGTAGGTTCCTTCAGTAGAGCAGTGAATTTCAAACACAGATTCAGCCACAAAGACCAGGGAGGTTTTCCAATACTTTGCAAATGTAACAGTATAGACTTTACGACCGTCCCCTCGCCCTGACCTGGGCGCGAACCAGGGACGCACTGCACACGTCAACAGCCCTCGAAGCATCATTACCCATCGCTCCACAAAAGCTGCCGCCCTTGCAGAGCAAGGGGAACCACTACTTCAAGGTCTCAGATCAAGTGAGGTCACCGATTGAAACGCCACTAGCGCGCACCACCGCTAACTAGCTAGCCATTTCACATCGGCTACACAAAGAAGGGCACCTGTTGGTAGATTGGTAAAAATAAAAAGCAGAAATTGAATATCCCTTTGAATATACCTTTGAGCATGGTTAGTAAGTTATTCATTACACTTTGGATGGTGTATCAATAAACTCAGTCACTACAAAGATACAGGCGTCCTTCTTAACTCAGTCGCTGGAGAGGAAGGAAACCGCTCAGGGATTTCACCATGAGGCCAACGGTGACTTTAAAACAATTACAGAGTTGAATGCCTGTGATAGGAGAAAACTGAGGATGGATCAACAACATTGTAGTTACTCCACAATACTAACCTAATTGACAGAGTGAAAAGAAGGAGGCCTGTACAGAATACAAATATTAGAAAACATGCATCCTGTTTGCAACAAGGCACTAAAGTAATACAGCAAAAATGTGGTAAAGCAATTAGCTTTTTGTCCTGTTTGGGTCAAATCCAATACAACACATTACTGACTACCACTTTCCATGATTTCAAGCATAGTGGTGGCTGCATCATGTTATGGGTATCCGTGTAATCGTTAAGGACAGGTGAGTTTTCCTAGAGAAAAACCTGGTTCGGTCTGCTTTCCAAAAGACACTGGGAGATTAATTCACCTTTCAGCAGGACAATAACCTAAAGCACAAGACCAACTCTACACTGGAGTTGTTAACCAAGAAGACAGTGAATGTTACAGTTACAGTTTCGACTTAAATCTGTTTGAAAATCTTTGGTAAAAACCTGAAAATGGTTGTCTAGCAATGATCAACAACCAATTTGACAGACTTTTAAGAATTGTTTTGAGAATAATGGGCAAATGTTTCACAATTCAGGTCTGGAAAGCTCTTAGAGATTTGCACAAAAATACTAACAGCTGTAATTGCTGCCAAAGGTGATTCAAACATGTATTGACATCTACTTATGTAATCAAGATATATTAGTTATATATTTTTTACAAATGTTATAATTTTTCTTCCACTTTGACTTTACAGAGTATTTACAGAGTATGTTTGATCGTTGTCAAAAAAGGACAATTATATCTAGTTGAATCCCACTTTGTAACAAAACAAAATGTGGAAAAAGTCATGGGTTGTGAACACTTCATGAAAGCACTGTATGTATGATGTATTATGTTTATAATAATAATAATAATATATGCCATTTAGCTGACGCTTTTATCCAAAGCGACTTACAGTCATGTGTGCATACATTCTACGTATGGGTGGTCCCGGGAATCGAACCCACTACCCTGGCATTACAAGCACCATGCTCTACCAACTGAGCCACAGAAGGACCATATAACCTGTGCTTTGGATCGGATCGCATAAAGAAAAATACTTGAAATAGTTGATCTATTTACTCAGCTTCTGGGAAGACGGTCCAGTTAAATGAGAGGTGGGACAAACGGTAGCTTATCCTGACTTGTTGTTGGCCTATTGGCTCATTCGCAAGTATGAAACCATCACAGTCAGAAAAGGGGAGGAATTTATTTTGCAATGATCATGGAAATGAAATAAATATAGGAAATAGATGCCTATTTCTAATTATTTTAGAATGCAAGGATAAAATAAAGTGATTTTAGCTGCTCTTATGATAAATGATTGTATCTTATCATATTTAGCTACCCGTTTATTGTTATGAATAAGTGTCATCATATATTTAGCTACCTGTTTTATTGTTATGAATAAGAGTGTTATCATATATTTACCTACCTGTTTTATTGTTATGAATAAGTGTCATCATATATTTAGCTACCTGTTTTATTGTTATGAATAAGAGTGTTATCATATATTTACCTACCTGTTTTATTGTTATGAATAAGAGTCATCATATATTTAGCTACCTGTTTTATTGTTATGAATAAGTGTCATCATATATTTAGCTACCTGTTTTATTGTTATGAATAAGAGTGTTATCAAATATTTACCTACCTGTTTTATTGTTATGAATAAGAGTCATCATATATTTAGCTACCTGTTTTATTGTTATGAATAAGAGTGTTATCATATATTTACCTACCTGTTTTATTGTTATGAATAAGAGTCATCATATATTTAGCTACCTGTTTTATTGTTATGAATAAGTGTCATCATATATTTAGCTACCTGTTTTATTGTTATGAATAAGAGTGTTATCAAATATTTACCTACCTGTTTTATTGTTATGAATAAGAGTCATCATATATTTAGCTACCTGTTTTATTGTTATGAATAAGTGTCATCATATATTTAGCTACCTGTTTTATTGTTATGAATAAGTGTCATCATGTATTTAGCTACCTGTTTTATTGTTATGAATAAGAGTGTTATCAAATATTTACCTACCTGTTTTATTGTTATGAATAAGAGTCATCATATATTTAGCTACCTGTTTTATTGTTATGAATAAGTGTCATCATGTATTTAGCTACCTGTTTTATTGTTATGAATAAGAGTCATCATATATTTAGCTACCTGTTTTATTGTTATGAATAAGAGTCATCATATATTTAGCTACCTGTTTTATTGTTATGAATAAGTGTCATCATGTATTTAGCTACCTGTTTTATTGTTATGAATAAGAGTCATCATATATTTAGCTACCTGTTTTATTGTTATGAATAAGTGTCATCATGTATTTAGCTACCTGTTTTATTGTTATGAATAAGAGTCATCATATATTTAGCTACCTGTTTTATTGTTATGAATAAGTGTCATCATGTATTTAGCTACCTGTTTTATTGTTATGAATAAGAGTCATCATATATTTAGCTACCTGTTTTATTGTTATGAATAAGAGTCATCATATATTTAGCTACCTGTTTTATTGTTATGAATAAGAGTCATCATATATTTAGCTACCTGTTTTATTGTTATGAATAAGAGTCATCATATATTTAGCTACCTGTTTTATTGTTATGAATAAGAGTCATCATATATTTAGCTACCTATTTTATTGTTATGAATAAGAGTCATCATATATTTAGCTACCTGTTTTATTGTTATGAATAACAGTGTCACAAGGCTACTATTTGGCTTTTGCTTTCTTGCAATGCAATACATCAACCACTGGAAACAGTATGTACGCATGGTCTAAAGTTTGCGGGAGGATAAGCACATTCTCAAGTTTCGTTTTTAGAAATGACAAATGTTGCATGAAAACTGGCACACATGTTTTGACGCATATTTTGTACAAACGCAAAGTTTATAAATAAGGACCCTGGTCAACAGTAGTGCACTATAAAGGGAATAGGGTGCCATTTGGAACATAACCTTGGTGTGATTGGAGACAGAGGTCACTTCTTTTAGAGACTAAACCCCCTGAAGGCCTGAGTCTTGCATTCATCACAATGAACCCCTGTAGCACACTCAGCTTCCTGTGCTAATCATGCAGCGAGCCACAGCACCAGATCGCCTTTCAAATTAGAGCCAGTGACTAACACTGCTTGTGTCTCAAATGGCATCCTATTCCCTATATAGTACACCACTTTTGACCAGGCCCTGGTCAAAAGTAGTGCACTATGGAATATGGTGCCATTTGTGGCTCACTACTGAGTGCTGATGCAACTGGGGAGTAGTTGAGCCACTCGCTCTGACAGGGTAACCTGGGCAACCTAAGGAATGGTGAGAGGGGGAGCCACATAATGAGAATTACAATGGTTGCCTTGCCATGTGCACACAGTGGAATTGGGCGTGTATTAGATTTGAAATGAATTTCAATGGGGAGTTCACTGGCCAAGTCAAAATAACATTCCCTTTGGTAGTGGTTCCGAGGATAGCCACATGGAAGGAGGTGTTATATAACAATAGAAAATAAAGGTTTTATCATCTACTGTTTAGCCTACTCGTCTTTGCTTCTTTTGCTGCTTACCCGGAAAAGATAATGCCGTTGGAGGAGATAAAGAATCATATCATCAAGCTTCCTCAATTACAAGCATTGCACATTGTAAAGCAACACAACACAGTTTATTATATAACTTTATTTACAGCAGTCAAAAGATGGGAAAAGAAGAAAAGGGATCTTCGAGTACACTGAATGGTGACATACAGCACTGCTCTCCATGAAAAGAACAGGGACTGTATAATCAAACCCTTGCATCTTGGTGGCAGGCAAGATAGTGACTTTCCTCATATGCGGCAAAGGAAGGAGTGAGCTTGGTCATATTAATTTGGACCAAAAGGAAGAAAACAGACTGAAACAGGGAAGGACTACCTGAGCTTGTCCAAAAACAAACATACATTTTTCTTTTCCATTGCAAAATGTTTTGCTACGGTATGCACTAATGAATACGACCCTTGGCTGGTAAGCTGTTATACAATCGGTATGGACCACTGGTCAGGCAGGGAGACTGGTTCCACAATCCAATGTAGGGATTATTTTGTTTAGTTTGAAATTCAGGCATCACTGTACATTGGTTGGAAGAGCACCGGTAGACCTAACTCAGGGATGGGGAACTGGCATGCGGATCAATTTCCCAAAAAATAACAAAATAATAAATAATAACATTCAGTTAGGGTCTCAACTTACTGTTGCGAGGTAGAGTAGTGGAATACACAAGGCACAAATTAGAAATGTGGTTGTGCATCAACAGTTTTTCTCTTGTTATGTCATAAGTTACTCAATTAGCCCATGTCAGCTAACAATTTTTAGATTAGTAAATTAGTCTAGTCGCCAGCTATCTAAATTTGTAGTAATCAAGGTCGAATTAGAGCCCAGGGGGCCCCCATTATTTTGTTAGTCAACTCAGATATAATATTAAAAACGGCTAACATTTCTCTCCACCCTATGGCAAAATGAGTAGCATTTAAGGAAATTAGCAGAAAACTGCTCCTTTTTCTCTCAGTCCCATGGCAAAATGAGTAGAATTGCACGAAATGAACATTAAAACATACAAATTTGCATGAAATTAGTTATAAAATTACCTCATATTCTCTCTGTCGCATGGTAAAAATGTGTAAAATTGCCGCAAACTAGCTTTAAAACAGAAGCAACATTTGCTCTACACCCCATGGCAAAATGTGTAGAATTGCACAAAATTAAGGAGGGGGAGTAACTGCGGCTCCTCATCATGAATTCAGATTTTCTGTGGCCTCCACCCCCATCAAAGTTGCCCATCTCTGGCCTCACCGATGAGGATTATTAACATAGTACAGATCATAATAGATTAAATAGATAAACTCTTTATCTGATCCATGAGACTATGTTCTGTTCCATTTGTTCTGAAGATGCAAACGGCCACAGCCACACCACAAGAAACTCATTATTTCCATATCATTGTGTTCTGCTGGTGTGTGGGACAAATCACAGTCCATGTCTATGTCCCAAATGGCACCATATTCCCCTATAGAACCCTGGTCAAAACTAGTGCACTAAATAGGGAATAGGGTGTCATTTGGTACATAACCCATATGGGACGGGGGCAGAACTAAGTGTTGCAGGAGCAGGAAGGACAGCTGTAAAATTGCAAATAAATACATCACATAAACAACAATTAGTCCACAATGTAATACATTTGCAACAAGGCTGAACAAGCCCTCTCTAGCCTCTCTCCACTAAATAAAAATCAAGCCAAGCATAGATTTTCTAAACAACATTAGGAGAGTAAGAGCCTTGAGCTTCATCTGTGTGCGGTGTTTGCTAATGATTTCAGGCCGTTCTTTCTTGAAGTTCTGTGGGTTACTAGATCTGCTCTCTCCTCGCCAGCAATTTTTCTCCAACAGGAAGAACATCTTATGTCAATAAGAGAAGCAGCACAAAGGACTCTGACCCAAAGGAAATAACACACACACACACACACACACACACACACACACACACACACACACACACACACACACACACATCTTGTGTGGTAGTGCTACAGCTGACACATTCAAATGCACATATAAAGTATGACTCCCAAATGGCTATTCACTCTTTATCCCATCAATGATTATATTCTCACCAGAGGCCTTGGTCAAAAGTAGTGTACTATATAGAGAATAGGGTTCAATTTAGGAGGCATACAATAACACATATTGTGTGGTAGGCTAGAGCTGATACACATATACAGTGCCTTCGAAAAGTATTCAGACCCCTTGACTTTTTCCTAATTTTGCTCCGTTACAGCCTTATTCTAAAATTGATTAAATAAATATCAATCCGTAATCTAAACACAATAACCCATAATGACAATGTGAAAAAAAGTTTAGATATTTTTGCTAATAATTTTTGTTAAAAACAACGTATTTACATAAGTATTCAGACCCTTTGCTGTGAAACTCGAAATTGGTGCATCCTGTTTCCATTAATCATCCTTGAGATGTTTATACAACTTGATTGGAGCCCACCTGTGGTAAATTCAATTGATTGGAAATGATTTGGAAAGGCACAAACCTTTCTAAATAAGGTCCCACAGTTGACAGTGCATGTCAGAGCAAAAAGCAAGCCACGAGGTTGAAGGAATTGTCTGTATGTACCTCCGGGACAGGATTGTGTTGAGGCAAAGATCTGGGGAAGGGTACAGTCACTTGAACCCGATCTAACATCTCTGGAAATACCTGAAAATAGCTGCGCAGCGACACTCCCCATCCAACCTGACAGAGCTTGAGAGGATATGCAGAGAAGAATGGGAGAAACTCCCCAAATACAGGTGTTCCAAGCTTGTAGCGTCATACCCAAGAAGACTTAATGCTGTAATCGCTGCCAAAGGTGCTTCAACAAAGTACGGAGTGAAGGGTCTGAAATGTCTAAAAACTTGTTTTTACTTTGTCATTATGGGGTATTGTGTGTAGAATGCCAATGGAAAAAACTATTTAATCAATTTTAGAAGGTTGTAACGTAACAAAATGGGAGAAAAGTCAAGGGATCTGAATACTTTCCGAATACACTGTATGCATATACTGTAGACTCTGAACATACCGTACATTCAAATGGGATATCCTCATGTTAGACTGGGTCAATACGTCCTATCCCTTCATACACACTTAGTATAGCCTTTCAAACGGCTACAAACATTTGTGGGTGTTCATTTATATCTATCATTTCAGGGCATAGGGCAGACAGACCTACTATATCAATGGCTATGTGGATGGACGGTATGTTGATGCAATTAGACACAATAAGCAAAACAGTACACAACTAATTTTGGTTTTATATTGAGGTACTAGGATGAGGATAAGAATTTGGAAGGAGCTGAGCAGAGGCTGGAGAATACCGGATGCTTTTTGAGAGTGGCCTGGTTCCCACGTGTTGACTACTGCAGTCGGTCTTGTGCTACTATGAAAAAGTACCTATTTTCGTATCCATCAAAAGCCATGGAGTTGGACTGGACAACACTATCTTATCATGGCTTGAATGTGTTTAGAAGCTATAAGGTTCTGGTCAAAAGTAGTGCCCTATATAGGGAGCCAATTGGGATGCATCCAGTGTGAAGATGCCACCAAAATATGGCAAGTACTACATACACACACTAACACACCCCATACACACACTAATTGCATCTAGGAATACGCAGCTTTTGGGATTTTGGGGCTCTGTGAGGATTGAATTGTGTCTAACAACATGGTAAAGTAAATGTAAAGTACATTTAAATGGCTGTATGGATACAAATTGTAGGTTATCGGCTATCCGGCTCGAAACAAGTGATAATGGTATGGCATTAATGGTAAAACAGAGTGAAAGCTAGGCCTAGATTATCTAATGTTTTGAAGTGAGCTTTGCTACCAAATGTGACAGAGAGCTATCACCAGTGAAGAAGAGTGTCATCATTCTTAAAATGGCACCATATTGCATACTCTACTCCCCAAAGCGTACCACATTATGAGTCATAATACCCATAAAACCTACCATACATTTTTCCCATAGGGGAGTTTTAGAAACATTTCAAATAAGGGCTGTTTTGTGTAGGCTTACCCTGGTGTTTCGTTTTGATACCATGTAAATCTCTTTAGGACAAGGTGACTTTTATCAATATATTCGCCTGTATTTACCCCCCAAAATGAAACGCTAATTAGCTGCTAATGTGGCTATCATAAAGAACTACAAATACCAGGATGATCTGGACGAGACTGCCGAATCGAAGCAAAGGTAAGAATCTCTGGATTAACCATCTTTTAGCGAAATGTAGTAATTCATAAATTGGCTACATTTCTTTAAATGGACAATTCTGCGAATTGTCTTGTGACAGTTTTAAATTGACACAATACCTGTTGGCAAAGGTGTCAGACAGAGATGAAGTGCACTAGCTTGCAGATTTGTATTTCTTCTTGGATACCAATTAGCCATTTTCAAATCTGAGAGTAAATAGAGCCAAATATATTGATTAAAGTCACCGTGTCTGAGATGTACATGGTTATTAAAACATCATGCCAGGGTAAGCCTACGCAAAACACAGCCCATAAGTATTTCTAAAATCCTCTACGGGAAAAAAATGAATGTTTAGAACCATTACCCTTTTTGACCACTAGGTTTTATGGGTATTATGACACCTCCACTGTAGGGGTCTGGTCAAAAGCAGTGTACTATAGGGAATAGGGTGCCATTTGGGTTGCACACAGTGTCGTCATTCCACCTCAGTTGGTCATGCTGACATCAGGAGGGGAGGTGGAGACCAGAGTATTTTTGACTCACCAAGTTAAGTCTCTTTGGCGCTGAACAGTGTACTTCTTTGGCTTCATGTAGTTGAAGGACATTCTCAGGAGCCACGTTTACCACCCTGCAAAGTCATAAATGGGAATATATCTAAATTGCCTAGAATAATTAAGGATTCCAGCTTCATTACGTCAAATTTGTCATAGACTAAATGGATTTGTGTGCGGCTACATGTTCTAACTTTAGGTGCACACATGCTCCTTGTAAAAATTGGTCAGCGTAGAGCCCTGGTTTGCTTAAGTTTAACTATCACTGCATCTAAGGTGTCATATCAGTGTACTTCTCATGCATGTGAAGGTCTCACAATAAAATGCCCTATTCACACTCAATGAAGACACTACAATCACATGCTATTTGAGATCATTGAAACTAGAGTTGTCCTTACAGCTCTAAAATTCCAATAGTGTTTGTCAATTATGTCCCCATAACAAAACATGCAAATTCAGTTGAACCAGTTCCAGCTGATTTATTTAGTTTTGTCAAGATACAGCCTTCAGCATGACGACACATAACGCAGATGATCCATTTAAGAGTAGCCTATATTGCACAAAATAATGAAGAAAACAATATGTGCCATTAAGATGATAAAATGCAAGAAAATGCAGTTTCACACCTGCTATCTGGGACCCATTCACACCGATATACATAAACTCCTAACTTTACTATTTTACAGAACATATACAATCTTGAATCTAGTACCAGCAATGAGGTCTATATTCCCCAATTGCAACTTAACTCCTTAAAACACCCCAAATCTGATCTAGTTCTGTACATACATAGCTTAAAATAAACGCAAGGCATTTAGATGCAAATTTATATTGTTTAACCCTTGTGTGCTAAACTAAAATGAAACCGGGTAGAACTAGAAGTGCCTGAAAAAAAACTCACTGAAAGCACAGTAAGAACATTCCCTTAGTTTAACTGTACAAAAATATGCCTGAAAATATTTTCCTTTTTTTTTTTTTAAGATGAGGTATGTTGGTTATGTATCAAAATGCTGCTTCCTGCCATACCTGTGTTCTACAGCGGGTTTAGCCTACTTTTCCATACCAGTAGGGATTCGGAACTGATAAGAAAAAAACAGTTTTGTGAAATACAGAAAAATCACATAAAACCTTTTGAAAAGTTACACATCCTGAATGAACAGTGTCTCAGATTTAGCCTGCATCTGCCCAGTCGTGCTTTCAGAACCCAAGTGGTTACAAGTAGGATGGGAATGCATAGTTCAGATTCTACTCTTTGTGGTCCACTTTTAATTTGAGCAGTTTCACTGCAGACCCGAAGAAAATCCATAAAACCCTGTCAGGGTGACATGAATGTCACTTTTTTTTTGCAATGGTACCACATTGTAACGAATCTTGGTTCAGTTCATGGAGGACACCCTCCTTCCCTCCATGGTAATAACAGCGCTGGGGAGGGAACCGGCTGATCATAACGCTGTCCCACCGACTACCAGAGGATGACTCCTTCTGTACTTAGTTAGCTAGTAGGTAAATACCAAATCTGAAAAGTTAGCCTCAAGCCAATCCCCTGCGATCATTTCGCTCAGCTCGGGGGTGCAATAGTCTGGGAATTCAAAGTGAGAGCTGAGGCTGCCCTCACTGAAAGAGTCCAAGTCCTTATCCACAAAGGAAAGAGAGAGATTCCCTGAATTCGAGTTCCCCAGCTCCGCTCCGTGAGCACAGGACGCTAAATTTAAACTGAAGTCAACCAGTAAATCATCCGCGTCTTCGCTGGAGCTGGACGAGCTGGACACGGACCTGAATGAAGATGCTGGTGAGAGTGAAGCAGGACAAGTTGTGCTCTGCTTGGTAATGTTCTTGAAATTGTAGAACAGTCTGTTGGAAGCTGTGTTCGGATTCCGAGACTCATCGTACATGCTCGCGCCTTCTGTCTCGGCAGTGGAGCTCAAAGTGGGGCTCGCGGGCACTTTGGCGATGTTGTACGGTATCGGTTCCTCGTCCTCCTCCACTTTAATCCGAGAGGACAGCTCCTCCTCGTAGTCCTCTTCGTCATCCTCATCGTCAGTATATTCCCTTTTTACGGACTTACTAGTAGTTTTAAAGCTGGTGAAAACATAGTCGTAGCGAGGGTCGTGAGATGGTCTCGTTTTCACCACCTTAGTAGTTTTCAATTTAGTGAATTTCTTACTGGGAGCTTTTACATGTTTGAGGCTGGTCTTCTCCGGTGACTGCACCGCTGGCTTAGTGAAACTGTCGAGCTTTGGTTTCTTCTTGGGTCGGTACTTGTAGTCGGGGTAATCAGCCATGTGTTGTAGCCGGAGCCTCTCGGCTTCCCTTATAAACGGGATCTTTTCACTGTCCTTCAGCAATTTCCACCGCTTTCCAAGTCGTTTTGAGATTTCCGCGTTGTGCATGTCCGGAGACTGCTCCATGATCTTTCTCCTCTCGACTTTCGACCACACCATGAATGCATTCATGGGTCGTTTGATGTGACCGGTTGCTGTCTTGCACCAGTCGGCTTTCACGGGTTTCAGTGGTACCGGGCTGCACGCCATCATTTCGCTTTCCTCCGTGTCTGTAGCTTCCCTGGACATGCTACTCTCCGTCTCGCTGTGTTCTGTTTGCTGCACCATGTTTCCGTCGTATGTTTCAAAGGCACTGCAGGGTTTCAAATACCCACAGTCACTTTCTGCTAAACTCCTTGCTTTGCTAACTAGTTTTTGGTCACTCTACACCTCCAGCTCATTCAAACAACTCTTTCTCAAAGTTATCAACTGCCCTCTTAACTAGTTCTTTGGTCTTTCATATCGGTCACGTCATTTTTTTAGTACCCAATCACGGCTCTTAACTCCTCCCAGCGGCCGCCAGACATTATTTTAACCCTTTGCTGCCACACGAGATTTCATTGGTGGTGGGGGCATGTAGGCGGAATTATTCATGCTGTCTGGATTTATATACCTCAGTGGGTGTGCGAGACAGGAATATTGAATGCACTGATGGTAGGGATTAGATGGGAAGATACTACATTGGGAAAGTCAAAAATAAGTGCATCAGTTTTTAGACAGTCCATAAAACAGTATTATTGTATTGCATTGTTTTCAGTGGTGTAAAGTACTTAAGTAAAAATACTTTAAAGTACTACTTAAGTCGTTTTTCAGGGTTTTTGTACTTTAGTATTTATATTTTTGACTACTTTTACACTACATTCCCAAAGAAAATAGTGTACTTGTTTACTCCATACATTTCCCCTAACACCCAAAAGTACTCGTTACATTTTGAATGCTTATTAAGACAGGAAAATGGTTAGATTTACGTACTTATCAAGAGAACATCCCTGGTCATCCCTACTGCCTCTGATCTGGCGGACTCACTAACACACATGCTTCATTTGTAAACTATGTCTGAGTGTTGGAGTGTGCCACAGGCTATCCGTACATTAAAATAACAAGAAAATGGTGCCATCTGGTTTGCTTAATTTAAGGATTTTTGTATTATTTATCATTTTGACTTTTGATACTTAAGTATATTTTAGCAATTACATTTACTTTTGATAGTTATGTACATTTAAAACCAAATACTTTTAGACTTTTACTCAAGTATGACTATTGGGTACTTTTTGCACCACTGATTGTTATCTCTGGCCAAACAGGTTGCTATATTATTGAATGGATAAGACACTGACCTCAATAATATATATTATTTAGGCAGCAACCATAAGAGTGTTTATGGTGTGTATTTCACTCTTCTTTTGTTTAACAGACATCTGATGTATACAACATATTTCTTTATTACATTCTTTTACTTTGAGATTTGTGTGTATTGTTGTGTATTGTTAGATATTACTGCACTGTTGGAGCTAGGAACACAAGCATTTCGCTACACATCTGTTAAATATGTGTATGTGACCAATACTATGTGATTTGAGGACTATTACTCTAGTTTTATAATGATGTGAATTGAAGCCCTATTGTGTTGAAAACAAAACAGAAGTGTGATCGTCATTCATTTCTATTGTTTGTTAGTTTCTTCCCACTAGGATGGCAACTGTACTTTTTATGCATTCAGTGACAGACACATTCCAGGTGAGTGTATTGGTGAGAGAAATATAACCTACGGTACATCTCTATGTACTAACTGTGCATTTATCCCTGAACACAAATGCATTCACACACACACACACACACACACACACACACACACACACACACACACACACACACACACACACACACACACACACACACACACACACACACACACACACACACACACACACACAAAGAGACAGAGAGAGAGACATTATCAAAGACTGGCACATAGATTGCTGTGTCAAGGAACAAAACAGACTCTCTCTAAAGACCACCCCAGCATCAGTTCTTATTTGCCCGGTGCCAGATTCCCCTCTTGTAATGCTTTTTCTAGCTCTCTTTTTGGCCCCTAGAGGGCATTCATTTACCAGCACTCTAGCAAACCCACTCTTCTACTCTACCTTCCCCCCATTCAATATCATGTGATGGCACATTAGAAATGCAGAGAGAGAGATAGGGGGAAGGGCTATAGAGGGGGGAGAGCACTCACCAGCATTCATTTTCCTCAGGAAGTACACCGAGTAGTGTGGCAGGACCCAGCTTCAAATGCGTTACGCGTTACCAAAACAGACAACTCAGGCCCCAGTATTCTCATCAGATTAGGCTGGTTACATATGGCTCACACACACATAGTGACATATTGTCCAGTTTGACAATTTTCCAATAGGTGTGTGTGTATGTGTGGCATATATAGCAGAACCCTAAATAATTGTCTATCTAATTTAGTCATACCTGTCTGAAATAATGACTAGCTGTTGCTAGCTGAAGTGTTAGCTGAAGTGTTGCATCATATTTGTGTTTATAGCCTTCTCTGCTTTCATCAGCCCTTTAGTGCTTGTTAGCAACAGCCAAGTTAGATATGTGGCATGAGAAATGCAAAAAGCTATCATCCCATTGGATGAATGGAGTGGAACAAAACAACAACAACAACACAACAAAACAACAACAACACCTGGTGCAAAAAAACACAGCTTTCTCAAGTAGCATCAATGATATCCTGTGCTTTGTTAGATTAAGAGCTTTTTTAATATCAAGATAGCATAAAACACAAGTGAAGACTGAAAAGGCAAAGGATTCTATATGTGAATGTTTTCATCTCTCTCCACAGTTCTTCTCTGTAAGACTGAAAGCAGAGGATCAATACCAGAGCTCTGACTGTGGGGCCTATCTGATATTGAAGATCCTGGGATGGATTTCTTCTGAATAGCCTCCAGACAGGTGTACTCCATTTGCTTTCCTTCACCTTCTGTGCTCACAAAGGCAAGTCACCCAGAGGAAGAGGGGAGCTAATGGTGACCATTAGGCCTGTTAACAGAAGATCTCTTGTGTGGGTATGGAGACAAGTAGTTGGGGATTGCTTTATCACTGTTGTTTTGGAAGCAAAGCTGTATAAGCAAGCTGTTCTCCCTGGAATGTGAGTGACTGGTGTGTGGTGGATGAGCGCTAGGTGGCTGAAGTGGCTGTGGAGATAGTGGATGCATACCAAATGGGACCCTGTTTCCTTTACAGTGCACTTCTTTTGACCAGGGCCCTGCTGTAGCCATGCTGTGAAACAACAGCATCCCATTACTCCTTACTGGGGAGTCTCTTCATCTCACGGAAGAAGTCGTTCTGAGTCTGAGGTGTTCATTTGAGTCAATGAAAAGCACCCAGACTACTGAAATGTCAGTTATTACAGTTCACTGCAGTTTACTGCAGTTTTAGTACATTTCATGAATCAAATGAAAAAGTAGCAACAGCATCTTTAAAATAAACATATATATTTAGCTCTGTTCACATTATCTAGTTAATTTGTTTTGAATAGCTTAGCATTGTGCTTGTTGCTAATGGTCCTCAAAACAGATTGCGTTAGAGGCAATATGTTGTTTGCAGCTTTTAGCTATTTGCAAGGCAGTAGGGCAATAATTCTGTAGGCTATGTATGAGACAGCTGAGATTATAGCCCGACAACAATCAGTTACAGGAAGTGTGGAGGTTGTAGACTAGAACACTCTGTCATCAGGATTAGTGCTGAGAGTGTCACAAAGCCATACATACTGTAATGAAGCTGACCTGCTGTTGTCTCCACCACATTCTCCAGGTGTATGTCCCAAACGGTACCCTGTTCCCTATGTCGTGCTCTACTTTTGACCAGGACCAAATAGGCTCTGGTCAAAAATAGTGCACGACATAGGGAACATGTGTACTATTTGGGTCACATCCCAGGTCTGACACTTCGCAGACCATTAAAAACTGGAGGGTCTTGTCATGAATGCAAACAGAGTCTACTTAACACTTTATAGTGTTTGTCACAAGCAGACACATGCAAACAGCACAGCAGAGGGGCTGTAAAATCTGCTCTCCCAGGTTCTCTCCTCCTACCTTTGCGTGTGTATAGAAGAGGGTGGCAGGGGGCATCTTATTAGCATCAACTAGCAGCTTCCTGTGTCTTGGTCTGAATTACAATCACGCGAAGTGAAGTCAGATAGGCCTACTGTCTGTTAATGTAACCTATTCCACACAAATAAAAAATACATTCACACACTCATCTCTCTTTGCTGTGGATTCATTTGACCTGCGTTTCAGCTAAAGAGCCTTTATCAAGGTGTGATGAATGGAACCTGTTTCACCACCATCAGGCAGCAGACTGATCTTGTATTAGAGTTAGTCTAACATAGATGGATATTTAGTGAATTGTATGTAGTCATTCCTTCACATCCCACCTGTTCCTTGTGAAATACACAGAGAAAACTCAGGGGATGCATATTGCTCACAGTCTACCCACACAAGTGGGGCAGAGGTGGCAGGTAGCCTAACGGTTGGAACAGTAACCGAAAGGTTGCTGGTTTGAATCCCCGAGCCAACCAGGTGAACAAATCTATTGAAGTGCCATTGAGAAAGACACTTAACTTAATTGCTCCTGTAAGTTGCTCTGGATAATGTAAATGTGTGAGCTCAGAGCAGACTACTTGATGATGTCTTGTAACCTGTTGTTGTGTCTGAGACTCAACAAGGAGGTGTTCAAACTAGGCATGGCCGGGGCACCCACTGACAACAGCACTGTTTATCTATGTGTTTCCCCGCAGCCACATTTGTTTACCCCTTTGTCTTGTAATAGTAAATATGTATTCAGGAGCTCTCGGGGGGTGCTGACCTGCTATAATGAGAGTGTGTTTAGTCTGAAGACCAGGCCCTCCGTTGATGGATTGTTCTGCCTGCAGGGAACTTTTTTAGTGACACTCTGTATGGTGAAGGCACATAAGGTGTGCGTCCCAAATGTCACCCCTTTCCCTATGGGCCCTGGTCAAAAGTAGTGCGCTACATAGGGAATAGGGTGCCATTTGGGACAGAGTCAACATGCGGGACTGTCGTAGTGGACATAGATTCGTGTGTGTGTGCCTGCCCTTTTCAGACTATTGATTCCTGTAGCCGGCTCGGTGTCAGGTTTTGTCCCAAATGGCACCCTATTCCCTATATAGTAACCAGAGCCTGGACAAAAGTAGTGCACTATGTAGGGAATGGGGTGCCATTTGGGACACATAAATAGTTGTATGTGCCATGCATACGGCCAGTGAGCCAGAAGGGCCTGACAAAGCCCAGCGATGAACATATCTATCAAACACTATTGCCATGGTGATTATCCAGCTCAATACGGATGAATGAAATCACATTTATTTGTGTTGGTTTCTTAAGGCAAATTGCAAGTTCCATGATTAAAAGTAGAGAGGGACTTATGGCTGGGAAACCGTAGCATGTAAGTCTTATACAGAGTAGTGGTTGCTCAAGCAAAAATAACTTGTGCTGCGAGTTTCCCTCCTAAGCATCACAAAGTAAATAATCCGAAAAATACTTAAAAACCCTTTACCCTTTGAACAAATGAAACAGGAGACACTTTCAGAAAAGGCCTTTTGATAGCTGACTACAAACCTAATCAACTTCTTGTGCAGTGTCTTTCCACCTTACAAGTCTTGACATGTCTGGTAAGGGCAGGAGGTAACATAAGATGGTTAGTGCTGTGTTTTAAATGCTTGCAGATCTTTCAACCACAGTCCACCTACATGCATGTCCTGAAGGCATGTCCGAAGAGGCCTGCTATACCGGACCCATTTGCCTCTTATAATGAGAGGTTGGAGCTGGAGCCTCAATACTGCTATGTTTTATTCCTAATTTTGATGTGTGTATGTTGTATTATGTTGTATTCTGTAGGGTCTGCCAGACTTTCTTCCTTCTTTGTGTTCTTAATGCTCCTGTAAGCAGCGTATTACTCTCTACATTCTGTACTGTATTTATTTAAGCAATAAGGTGTGGTATATGGCCAATTTACCACGGCTAACATCTGTTCTTAGGCACAACACAACGCAGCCCTCACGCAGCCCTCACAAACACCTGAGTTGCCTTATTGCTATCATAAACTCGTTACCAACGTAATTAGAGCAGACAAAATACATGTTTTGTCATAACAGTGGTATATGGTCTGATATACCATGGCTGTCAGTCAATCAGCATTCAAGGCTCAAACAACAGAGTTTATTAAAAAAATAAATAATTTATGGTATATCAGCAGGAGGAGACTATGGGTTGATAAAATATCTCCCTCCCTCATACTGGTATCTTTCATATGTCCGATTTTACTGTGCACCTCCATGAATTCATTTGAAGCTAAACTAATTAATTAGAAAGCTGTCATGGGCTTACTCACAAATTGCTTCCAGGTACTTGATATTGAAGATTCCGGCAAGCCTCTTCAGAAAGACACTCCATCCCAGGAGCATGCTCATTTAAAGGTAAGTATTGGATGTCATAAATTGTGAGCAAATAAGACAATGGTGGGAGGTTGGTTGGAAGAGGGGAGGTAAAGGTGTTGGACAGGAGGCGAGGGAGAGGAGGAGGAGGAGAGGAAGAAGGTAGGGAGAGGAGGAGGGGATGGAGAGGAGGAAGGGAGGGAGAGGTGGAGGGGAGGGAAGTAGGGGGTGGAGAGGAGGAGGGGATGGAGAGGAGGAGGAGAGGAAGAAGGTAGGGAGAGGAGGAGGGGATGGAGAGGTGGAGGGGAGGGAAGGAGGGGTGGAGAGGAGGAGGGGAGGGAAGGAGGGGTGGAGAGGAGGAGGAGAGGAAGAAGGTAGGGAGAGAAGGAGGGGATGGAGAGGAGGAAGGGAGGGAGAGAGAGGTGGAGGGAAGGATGGGTGGAGAGGAGGAGGAGAGGAAGAAGGTAGGGAGAGGAGGAGGGGATGGAGAGGAGGAAGGGAGGGAGAGGTGGAGGGAAGGAGGGGTGAGGAGGAGGAGGAGAGGAAGAAGCTAGGGAGAGAAGGAGGGGATGGAGAGGAGGAAGGGAGGGAGAGGTGGAGGGAAGGAGGGGTGGAGAGGAGGAGGAGAGGAAGAAGGCAGGGAGAGGAGGGGATGGAGAGGTGCAGGGGAGGGAAGGAGGGGTGGAGAGGAGGAGGAGAGGAAGAAGGTAGGGAGAGAAGGAGGGGATGGAGAGGAGGAAGGGATGGAGAGGTGGATGGAAGGGAAGGAGGGGTGGAGAGGAGGAGGAGAGGAAGAAGGTATGGAGATGAGGAGGGGATGGAGAGGAGGAAGGGAGGGAGAGGTGGAGGGAAGGAGGGGTGGAGAGGAGGAGGAGAGGAAGAAGGTAGGGAGAGGAGAAGAGGATGGAGAGGAAGAAGGGAGGGTGAGGTGGAGGAGAGGATATGGAGATGGAGAGGAGGAGCAGAGGAAAATAAAAATACAACGATAATGATCATGACAAAAGAAGCAATTATTTAAACCTAGTTCATCTGGTGTTGACATTCCAGTTAATTATGAGGTGCCTGGAGAGGGCCTGGTTCCTGAGCAGGAGCATGACAAAAACAGCTAGGAAAAGCCGCCGGGGTCGACCACAGTACGGCAACCAGCGAGTGAAGGTGCTTACTCAGGGACAACCAACCCGACTGCAGGTAACATTTTTTCTGGCCCCCAGCAAACGGCCACACTCACATTGTGTCCCAAATGGCACCCTATTCCCTATAAAGGGCCCTACCTTTTACCTAAACCCTATGTAGTCCACTATACAGGGAATAGTGTGCCATATTGGATGCATACTCCAAATGGCACCACTTTAGACAGTTTTTGTAGCAAATATAGCACTTGTGTGTGTGTGTGTTCTTATCGAATATCTTCAATGTGGTGGAAACATGGTTGAAATCAATTTAAAAGTTATTGGTCACGTACACATATTTCGCAGATGTTATTACAGTTCAGTGAAATGCTTCTGTTTCTAGCTCCAACACTGCAGTAATACCTAACAATACAAAAAATACACACCGAATCCCCTGAAATGTAAATAAAGAAATTAAGAAATATCAGAACAAACATTGTCATAGTCCAGAATATATACGCTATATATACAAAAGTATGTGGACACCCCTTCAAATTAGTGGATTCGGCTATTTCAGCCATACCCGTTCCTGACAGGTGTATAAAATCGAGCACACAGCCATGCGATCTCCATAGACAAACACTGGCAGTAGAATGGCCTTATTGAAGAGCAGATTCTGTGTTTCCAACTTTGTAGCAACTGTTTGGGGAAGGGCCTTTCCTGTTTCATCATGACATTGCCCCTTCGCACAGAGCGAGGTCCATACAGAAATGTTTTGTCAAGATTGGTGTGGAAGAATCTGACAGGCCCGCACAGAGCCCTGACCTCAACCCCATCGAACACCTATGGGAATTGGAACGCCAACTGCGAGCCAGGCCTAATCGCCCAACATAAGTATCCGACCTCACTAATGCTCGTGGCTGAATGGAAGCAAGTTCCTGCAGCAATGTTCCAACATCTCGTGGAAAGCCTTCCCAGAAGAGTGGAGGCTGTTATAGCTGCAAAGGGGGGGACCAACTCCATATTAATGTCCATGATTTTGGAATGAGATGTTCAACGAGCAGATGTTCACATACTTTTGGTCATGTCACCTGTCAGCAAAGTTCCTTGGTGTCCACATCACCAACAATCTAACATGGTCCAAGCACACCAAGACAATTGTGAAGAGGGCATGACAACACCTATTCCCCCTCAGGAGACCGAAAAGATTTGGCTTGGGTCCTCTGATCATCAAAAAGTTTTTCAGCTGCACCACCGAGAGCATGGTATGGCAAATGCTCGGCCTCCGACCGCAAGCCACTACAGAGGGTAGTGCATACAGCCCAGTACATCACCGGGGTCAAGCTCCCTGCCATCCAGGACCTCTATACCAGGCAGGGTCAGAGAAAGGCCCTTGTCAAAGACTCCAGCCACCCCTGCCACCCTAGTCATAGACTGTTCTCTCTGCTACTGCAGAGGCTTCCAAACAGATTCTACCCCCAAGCCATAAGACTCCTGAACCGCTAATCAAATGGCTACACAGACCATTTGCACCCCCTTATGCTGCTAATACTCTGTTATTATCTATGCATAGCCACTTTAATAACCCTACCTGCATGTACATAATTACCTCAATTACCTCTACACCGTTGCGCCCCGCACATACAGTGGGGCAAAAAAAGTATTTAGTCAGCCACCAATTGTGCAAGTTCTCACACTTAAAAAGATGAGAGAGGCCTGTAATTTTCATCATAGGTACACTTCAACTATGACAGACAAAATGAGAAAACAAAATCCAGAAAATCACATTGTAGGATTTTTAATGATTTTATTTGCAAATTATGGTGGAAAATAAGCATTTGGTCACCTACAAACAAGCAAGATTTCTGGCTCTCACAGACCTGTAACTTCTTCTTTAAGAGGCTCCTCTGTCCTCCACTCGTTACCTGTATTAATGGCACCTGTTTGAACTTGTTATCAGTATAAAATACACCTGTCCACAACCTCAAACAGTCACACTACAAACTCCACTATGGCCAAGACCAAAGAGCTGTCAAAGGACACCAGAAACAAAATTGTAGACCTGCACCAGGCTGGGAAGACTGAATCTGCAATAGGTAAGCAGCTTGGTTTGAAGAAATCAACTGTGGGAGCAATTATTAGGAAATGGAAGACATACAAGACCACTGATAATCTCCCTCGATCTGGGGTTCCACGCAAGATCTCACCCCGTGGGGTCAAAATGATCACAAGAACGGTGAGCAAAAATCCCAGAACCACACAGGGGTACCTAGTGAATGACCTGCAGAGAGCTGGGACCAAAGTAACAAAGCCTACCATCAGTAACACACTACGCCACCAGGGACTCAAATCCTGCAGTGCCAGACGTGTCCCCCTGCTTAAGCCAGTACATGTCCAGGCCCGTCTGAAGTTTGCTAGAGAGCATTTGGATGATCCAGAAGAAGATTGGGAGAATATCATATGGTCAGATGAAACCAATAATAATAACTCAACTCGTCGTGTTTGGAGGACAAAGAATGCTGAGTTGCATCCAAAGAAAACCATACCTACTGTGAAGCATGGGGGTGGAAACATCATGCTTTGGGGCTGTTTTTCTGCAAAGGGACCAGGACGACAGATCCGTGTAAAGGAAAGAATGAATGGGGCCATGTATCGTGGGATTTTGAGTGAAAACCTTCTTCCATCAGCAACTCATTGAAGATGAAACGTGGCTGGGTCTTTCAGCGTGACAATGATCCCAAACACACCGCCAGGGCAACGAAGGAGTGGCTTCGTAAGAAGCATTTCAAGGTCCTGGAGTGGCCTAGCCAATCTCCAGATCTCAACCCCATAGAAAATCTTTGGAGGGAGTTGAAAGTCTGTGTTGACCAGCAACAGCCCCAAAATATCACTGCTCTAGAGGAGATCTGCATGGAAGAATGGGCCAAAATACCAGCAACAGTGTGTAAAAAACGTGTGAAGACTTACAGAAAACGTTTGACCTCTGTCATTGACAACAAAGGGTATATAACAAAGTATTGAGATAAACTTTTGTTACTGACCAAATACTTATTTTCCACCATAATTTGCAAATAAATTCCTTAAAAATCCTACAATGTGATTTTCTGGATTTTGTTTTCTCATTTTGTCTGTCATAGGTGAAGTGTACCTATGATGAAAATTACAGGCCTCTCTCATATTTTTAAGTGGGAGAACTTGCACAAATGGTGGCTGACTAAATACTTTTTTTGCCCCACTGTATATAGCCCCGCTATTGTTATTTACTGCTGCTCTTTAATTGTTTGTTTTTCTTATCTCCTACTTTTTTTTAGGTAGCTATTTTCTTTAAACTGCATTGTTGGTTAAGAACTTGTAAGTAAGCATTTCACTGTAAGGTCTACCTACACCTGTATTCAGTGCATGTGACAAATAAAATTAGATTTGGTTTTATGTTATATATATATATATACACACACACACACACACACACACACACACACACACACACACACACACACACACACACACACACACACACACACACACATACAGTATATCACAAAAGGGAGTACACCACTCACATTTTACTTACTGGCTTTATTGTCCCCATGGGGAAATTTTGTTGCAGTGTCATGTACACATTTAAAGTGGTGTTTAAATACAAAACAAAATTGACAATACAACTTTCATAACAGCTACGCACCAATAAAAATAATAATAGTAAGAAATAAGAAGTCAAACATGAAATAAAAAAAGAAGAAAAGACTAGCCTGCTGGCCTTACGAAGTCAACGGGAACATTAGCCCGAGCTATTTAGGAGGGATATCACACCTGGCAAAAATTATTGTCTCCTTCTATTTTTCCTGCTGTAAATATTTGAGTATATATTTTCATGTGACAACACTGAAGAAATTACACTTTGCTACAATGTGAAGTAGTGAGTGTACAGCTTGTATAACAGTGTACATTTGCTGTCCCCTCAAAATAACTCAACACACAGCCATTAATATCTAAACCGCTGGCAACAAAAGTGAGTACACCCCTAGGTGAAGGTAAATATTTTGTGTGGCCTCCATCATTTTCCAGCACTGCCTTAACCCTCTTGGGCATGGAGTTCACCAGAGCTTCACAGGTTGCCACTGGAGTCCTCTTCCACTCCTCCATGACGACATCACGGAGCTGGTGGATGTTAGAGACCTTGCACTCCTCCACCTTCCGTTTGAGGATGCCCCACAGATGCTCAATAGGGTTTAGGTCTGGAAACATGCTTGGCCAGTCCATCACCTTTACCCTCAGCTTCTTTAGCAAGGCAGTGGTCGTCTTGGAGGTGTGTTTGGGGTCGTTATCATGTTGGAATACTACTAGTTAGCACTAGTAACCGAAAGGTTGCAAGTTCAAATCCCCGAGCGGACAAGGTACACAAATCTGTCGTTCTGCCCCTGAACAGGCAGTTAACCCACTGTTCCTAGGCCGTCATTGAAAATAAGAATGTGTTCTTAACTGACTTGCCTAGTTAAATAAAGGTAAAATAAAAATAAAATAAAAAATCCATGTCCTTAGTCTGCTTGTCTTCAGCAAACTGTTTGTGGGCTTTCTTGTGCATCATCTTTAGAAGAGGCTTCCTTCTGGGACGACAGCCACGCAGACCAATTTGATTCAGTGTACGGCGTATGAGCACTGACAGGCTGACCTCCCACCCCTTCAACCTCTGCAGCAATGCTGGCAGCACTCATACGTCTATTTCCCAAAGACAACCTCTGGATATGATGCTGAGCAGGTGCACTCAACTTCTTTGGTCGACCATGGCGAGGCCTGTTCTGAGTGGAACCTGTCCAGTTAAACCGTTATATGGTCTTGGCCACCGTGCTGCAGCTCAGTTTCAGGGTCTTGGCAATCTTCTTATAGCCCAGGCCATCTTCATGTAGAGCAACTATTCTTTTTTTCAGATCCTCAGAGAGTTCTTTGCCATGAGGTGCCATGGTGAACTTCCAGTGACCAGTCAGTATGAGCGTGTGTGAGAGCGATGACACCAAATTTAACACACCTGCTCCCCATTCACACCTGAGACCTTGTAACACTAACGAGTCACATGACACCGGGGAGGGAAAATGGCTAATTGGGCTCAATTTGGACATTTTCACTTAGGGGTGTACTCACTTTTGTTGCTAGCGGTTTAGACATTAATGGCTGTGTGTTGAGTTATTGAGGGGACAGCAAATGTACACTGTTATACAAGCTGTACACTCACTACTTTACATTGTAGCAAATTGTCATTTCTTCGGTGTTGCCACATGAAAATATATACTCAAATATATTTTTTTTAAATGTGAGGGGTGTACTCACATTTGTGGCATACTGTATATGTATACATACACACACATATGTATATATAATGTTGTATATAGACAGTATGGACAATGTATGAATAGAAAAAGGTGTGTACAGCAGTAGTTATATAAGATGAGCCTTGAGTAGAATACAGTATATACAGTTGAAGTCGGAAGTTTACATACACCTTAGCCAAATACTTTAAACTCAGTTTTTCACAATTCCTGACATTTAATCCTAGTAAAAATTCCCTGTCTTAGGTCAGTTAGGATCACCACTTTATTTTAACAACGTGAAATGTCAGAATAATAGTAGAGAGAATGATTTATTTCAGCTTTTGTTTCTTTCATCACATTCCCAGTGGGTCAGAAGTTTACAAACACTCAATTAGTATTTGATAGCGTTGCCTTTAAAATTGTTTAACTTGGGTTAAATGTCAGGGCTTTGTGATGGCCACTCCAATACCTTAACTTTGTTGTCCTTAAGCCATTTTACAACAACTTTGGAAGTATGCTTGGGGTAATTGTCCATTTGGAAGACCCATTTGTGACCAAGCTTTAACTTCCTGACTGATGTCTTCAGATGTTGCTTCAATATATCCACATAATGTTCGTTCCTCATGATGCCATCTACTTTGTGAAGTGCACCAGTCCCTCCTGCACCAACCGCTTCACGGTTGGCATGGTGTTCTTCGGCTTGCAAGCCTCCCCTTTTCCTCCAAACATAACGATGGTCATTATGGCCAAACAGTTCTATTTTTGTTTCATCAGACCAGAGGGCAGTTCTCCAAAAAGAACGATGTTTGTCCCCATGTGCAGTTACAAACCTTAGTTTGGCTTTTTTATGGCGGTTTTGGAGCAGTGGCTTCTTCCTTGCTGAGCGACCTTTCAGGTTATGTCGATATAGGACTCGTTTTACTGTGGATATAGATACTGTTGTACAAGTTTCCTCCAGCATATTCACAAGGTCCTTTGCTGTTGTTCTGGGATTGATTTGCACTTTTTGCACCAAAGTACGTTCATCTCCAGGAGGCAGAACGCGTCTCCTTCCTGAGCGGTATGACGGCTGCGTGGTCCCATGGTGTTTATACTTGCGTATTATTGTTTGTACAGATGAACTTGGTACCTTCAGGCATTTGGAAATTGTTCCCCAGGATGAACCAGACTTGTGGAGGTCTACAATTTATTTTCTGAGGTCTTGGCTAATTTCTCTTGATTTATCCATGATGTCAAGCAAAGAGGCACTGAGTTTTAAGGTAGGCCTTGAAATACATCCACAGGTACAGCCCCAATTGACTCAAATTATCTCAGTTAGCATATCAGAAGCTTCCAAAGCAATGACATAATTTTCTGAAATTTTCCAAGCATTTAAAGGCACAGTTAACTTGGTGTATGTAAACTTTTGACCCACTGGAATTGTGATACAGTGAATTATATGTGAAATAATCTGTCTGTAAACAATTGTTGTAAAAATGACTTGTGTCATGCACAAAGTAGATGTCCTAACCGACTTGCCAAAACTATAGTTTCTAACAAGAAATTTGTGGAGTGTTTGAAAAATGCATTTTACTGACTCCAACCTAAGTGTATGCAAACTTCCGACTTTAACTGTACATGTGAAGTAAAACAGTATTTAAACATGATTCAAGTTAAAGCTGATGTACCAGGCTGGGATCTAGCCTCACTTGTCCACGTCACCGTTACATAAAGTCAGAGTCAATTCCATCTCACCGGTGCTTTTTAGAAAGGGAAACATATCTACATTTGAGGATTACACGATTCATGTCCTATATACAAAGAGCTAAGTGTCTCAGGGAAATCCTAACACCCAGACATGATGATATGATCAATATAAGATATATGGTTGTGGAAATGTTTTCTTTCCCTTTACACAGGCATACATGTTCACACAGCTTGTGGGTGAATCTGGGGACTACCTGACATGATGACTCCTTGCTGTCCCCAGTCCACCTGGCCATGCTGCTGCTCCAGTTTCAACTGGCCTGGGCCCTACGACCATGTCCCAGGACTACCTGACATGATGACTCCTTGCTGTCCCCAGTCCACCTGGCCATGCTGCTGCTCCAGTTTCAACTGTTCTGCCTTACTATTATTCAACCATGCTGGTCATTTATGAACATTTGAACATCTTGGCCACGTTCTGTTATAATCTCCACCCGGCACAGCCAGAAGAGGACTGGCCACCCCACATATGCTCTCTCTAATTCTCTCTTTCTTTCTCTCTCTCGGAGGACCTGAGCCCTAGGACCGTGCCCCAGGATGACCTGACATGATGGCTCCTTGCTGTCCTCAGTCCACCTGACTGTGCTGCTGCTCCAGTTTCAACTGTTCTGCCTTATTATTATTCGACCATGCTGGTCATTTATGAACATTTGAACATCTTGGTCATGTTCTGTTATAATCTCTACCCGGCACAGCCAGAAGAGAAATGGCCACCCCACATAGCCCGGTTCCTCTCTAGGTTTCTTCCTAGGTTTTGGCCTTTCTAGGGAGTTTTTCCTAGCCACCGTGCTTTTACACCTGCATTGTTTGCTGTTTGGGGTTTTAGGCTGGGTTTCTGTACAGCACTTTGAGATATCAGCTGATGTACGAAGGGCTATAGAAATACATTTGATTTGATTTGATTGGATTTGATTTGATTTGAATGTTGAATGCTTTTCTCATGTTAAAGAACTTGGAGACCTACAAGTAAAGACTGTCTCCAATGTTAAGCGAACCTCCCAATGAGATTTTCTCTATATTAATCTTTGCCTCTTCATTTCAGAGGGGATGTAGGTAATATGGAATAGGGTTTCAAATAATGCTATACAGGTCAACGGATAAAATGTTACGCCTGAATAAATATGCACATATAGACTGCTATTTTCCACCTTTCCATGTCAAAGTTCAGCATGCTTTTAGAGAGGCTGCTTTCTATTTTCTCCACACATATCAATCACTCAGAGATTTTTTTGTATTACTTGTTAAACAAAATCTCTTTCTCTGAGCAATTGTATTAGTATAAAATATTATAATGACCCATTTTTTTTACAATGCAATATAACTCAGTATAAAAAATAAAAAAAAATGTATACAGTCATTTTTGCTCATCTTTATTTTAAATGTTTTATTTAAGCTTTATTAAACTAGGCAAGTCAGTTAAGAATGACGGCCTACCCCGGCCAAACCCGAACCCGGACGACGCTGGGCCAATTGTGCGCTGCCCTATGGGACTCCCAATCACGGCCGGTTGTGATAAAGCCTGGAATCGAACCAGGGTCTGTAGTGACGCCGCTAGCACTGAGTTGCAGTGCCTTAGACCGCTGCGTTATTTACACCCTTATCAAGGGTGTCAATAACTTCGGACTCCACTGTATATAATATATAATTTCAAAGAGCATCAATATAACACAGGCATCTGAGTTATCACCAGTATTTAAACTTGTAATGTACTTACTACTCTAATTCAAAGACAGTATGAAAAAAGGTTATTTGCTCAAAATTGTTTCTGGTATGACATCCCGACATAACATTTCAGTTAGTGAAACTCCCTGACACACTGAAACTCCCTGCAGTCTTCACTCTATTTCATCCCAGCATTACAACGACTTTCCTCGTTAAACGCCAATGAGTCTCTCTGAAATGTCTGCGTGTGTCAGGTGAGTGAGTCGAGACAGAACCGGCATGACGGAAAGGCTGACTAATAGAGGAGAAGATGAACGGGGGCTGTCGCCCTTCCACGTGAAACACACTTGTAATTTCCTCAGGTCATCTGCACTTATATGTTGTCATTTTTCATGTGCATAGGAAAAACCAGAGGGGGTCACATGATAAGAGGACATACACCGCGGCCCACCACCGAGAGATTGATGGCTAAAGTGGAGTGGTTGGGAAATCTATGCTAAGCCAAATGAGTCACGTACTACCGGTACCTATACCCGGGTGGGTGAGGGGCTTTACTAGAGATAAAATTGACAATAAATCATCTTATCGACTAACCTATTAGTGGTAATTAATACAGCGTGGCACCCTGATCGTAGTTTCCTCATTTATTACAGTAACACTGGGAGATCTCTCAAGGGAAGTCTGCAGCTGTATGCAGGGACTCAGGGAGCTGTCCTAAAGCCTGGCTGTTTCCCAAGTGATGCACTCTCCCCTATATAGTGCCCATAGGGCTCTGGTCAAAAGTAGTACACTATGTAGTGAATAGGGTGCCATTTGAGACGCACTTACTGTGTCAGTCAGTCAGGTGGGTCTTGTATGTTTTCTCTTGTGTAAAAATATATATTTTTTAAGTGAATGTGGCCATTCAGCACAGCCATAATGTGAAGGGCACACCTGACAGCTCTGTTTCTTCCTTTGCCAGATGTTTAACTCCTCATTACCCAGATTAAAAATGTCTCATGCTTCTGCTGCTGCTGTCTGTCTTGTTGCCGTGGTGACCTCTGGTTGTCAACACCCCTCCTGTAACAATGCCGGCTGATGAATGATGTCATCCAGCCGTTCCTAAACATACCTCATCCAGCAGTTCCTAAACATACCTCTCCAGTTGTGACTGCCCAGGGCCTCCATGAGTCATATACTGTGTTCCAAATGGCACCCTATTCCCTGGGCCCTGGTCAAAAGTACTGCACTATATAAGTACTGCACCATTTGGGACTCAAACATAATTTACCTCAGGGGGAATGTCATACAGGCTGTGTTTGACCAATCAGGAGGCAGAGCTTGTTAACTCCTGGCTGGCATGATTTACTGGTTGCATGAATTAATTATCAACCATAGGAGGGTGTAGGGAGTTCACATTATGGCAACTTCCCTATAACATTGACTGTTGTTAAATACATGTCAAAGACTATCAAGGGCTGTGAAAATGGAAACAGTTTTTTCCCTTCTTGTAATGGCAAGATGATACCAGACATGGTCATTTTTGGGGGAGGTTATGTAAAACAGGTCACAGGTGTTGGTGTAGCGGACATGAGTCGGTCGTGGTCATGTGATGAGGTAGCCTCGCCTGAGAACTTCAAAACCAGTGTCTACCCTTGGTCCAAGGGGGCATTTCCTCTTGGTCTAATGGTCCAAGATATTGGTTGCTCCTGTGGGAAACCTGGGTTCATATACTACGTGTTACAGCTTGGAAAATCACGGAAATGTGTGACTTACATCGTCCATGGCAACAACCTATTATTAATAGCATGTGTCTGAGAGAAAAAAGAGAGGTGTCACACATTATGTTAGGTTAAGGAATCCTGGATTGAAGAAAAGCACCATCTTCTTAGCTGTTTTGACGACTTGATTTGTCATTAACAACAAAGACTGGTGAGTTCCAACCAAGTCCCCCTCTGGAAAATCACCTTCTCCTTAAGTAGGACTCCGAAGATGAGGTGTGAGAAAAACACCAAGGAAGCAAAACGAATAGACATTTGTACTGAAACCACCTACCTGGTCTCTTATCTACTTTGTACTATTTGTCGAAAATATTACGGTGGGAGTAGATGTATAAGTATTATATATTCAGAGCACCACAACCCTGATACCACACCCCTTTTTGAATCTATACTTTCTCGCTAGCTAAATCATGCAAAAAATTTCCTTATCTCCAATCAGATATGATATTCCCTGATATTCCTTCCTTGTTAATTGTTAACCGCCAATGTTCATTATATAACCTTCTGTCTGATATTCACTCCACACACAGGGAGGCTGAAGCTACTCAAAGAGGTTCTGTATGTCTGGTCGTTAACCACTGACAAGACAGAGCTGTTGGTTGCAGAATATTTGCCGCTGATCGTTATGTGGCATGTAGTAGAGGGAAGGAAGTGAGAGACTCAGGATGTGTCCCAAATAGCACCCTGTTCCCTATGGGCCCTGGTCAAAAGTAGCGCCATATGAAGGGAATAGGGTGCCATTTGGGATGCAATCCTATGTAAGCTTCTCAGCTGTGCTGCCGTTATTCCCCCACGTGTGAAATATGCTCAGACAGATCCCTGTCCTGACGTTACCCCGCGAGGTCATCTGGGTGCATTCTAAAAGGGAGTGAGCGATGAGAAGGAAGGATCAGATATGAGACAGTAGTTTGATTTATGTAGCTAGCTGGCATGTCATCTTCATTAAGAATAAGAATGATTTTGCAATCTCTTTCAATTTGCGGTACAAAGACGTGATCTAGTCAGTTATCCAACACTTCAGGTACCCTGGCTACTCCATAGTGGCCTTCAATGGCAAAGCTTCACATACTGGTCCCCGCACACACACGTCTTCCGCCTCCTCTCCTTCTCCTGTTCTCTGTGAGTGTTTCCAGCTGCTGATACGTATTGAATATCCCCCTATACCTCTGGTGGAATGCATGCCAGTTGTCTCCAGTTTCTCCACCTCTGCCTGTGTTGTCCCACCAGCCCTGCCTACTAAACTAAATCCCTGCCATTTGATTTGACATCCTCAGCTGAAAGATGTGGGTGATGATTTATAGAGCATGTCCAACTGGTTGTATGTGCCACACCAGGCAGGGTGTCACACGTGTGTTGGTTGATACATTAGGGTTGAATCCCGATTGACACCCTATTCCCTACATAGTGCACTAAATAGGGAATAGGGTGCCATTTGGGATGCATGCTAGGTATAAGGGGCCAATGAGGGGCCCCCACAGCTGCCTTTAAAACAGCACAGGAAATCGACTTCCTCGTCAGAGAGTTTTAAGAGGATGCTTTGTGTTACGCTAATTCCATTAAAATAAGCATAGAGGCCAGCTAACGGCACAGCTTTAGATGTGTAGAAGGAGGAAGGTAGGAGTGATACGTTACAAGTGTCAGCTGCAAGGACTCGCCAACCCTCGCCAAAGCTGCTTGTTATGAAATCACCCATATAAAGAACACCAGTGGATTTTTGAAAACACCTTTTCTGTACTCTTTTAGATTTTATTGGTAGCTGGATCTTAATTATATATATATATATATATATTGAGACTGTCCTGGCTGGTTAAATGCAAAAATGAATAGAGAACTGAGGTTCAAAATGGAGGAGCTGGTTGGCCCAGAGAGATGGAATAGTGGAATCCTATTATAACATGACTGGAACAGTGGGAGGGCTCTTTTGGTGCAACTAGGCTTACATATGCAGCCCGAGGCAGGCCCCGGCTGGGAGAAGGAGTGTGCTGCTGGGGTGCCTTCCCTGGGCTCCAGTCAATAGGATGAATGGCATAACCACAGCTGCCTGCTGGAGCTGCATTCAGGGCTTCTGGAGACACGCTGACGGCCTGTCTGAGGTATGGCTCCACATTTAGAAAGCTCTAAGCTCCTTTTGTCACCACCAACAGTGGTGTGTGGGTGGATCCAGGGACACAGCTGTCCCGGTTACAACAAGAGAGAGAGGCTGCACAACCACAGAGAACTGTTGGTTACACACTGACAGAGAAGTTATACACTAGAGCATGTATTATTTGCTCTGACAGTCACCACAGAGAGAGGGAAGAGACAGAAAAGGTGAAAGAATATTGAAACACTCAATTCACAAACTATTAAAATATTACTTACAATCCCCAACACAGTGACCTATGGAGAAATGGAGTTGAAAATCTATATAATGAGCTTATTCCACTGCATTGCTATGTGAGCGCTATGCCAGGCCTTGCTGTGGTAGGTCTGAACTTGGTTCGTATTCCAAATGGCACCCTATTCTCTACATAGTGCACTACTTTTGCCATTTGAGACGCAACCACGGTCCCTGTCCCTTGCAGGCTGCTCTGCATTCATTGTGCGGCTGTCCAGAGCCTAGCCAAGCCGGTAGCCCATCAAAGTGACAGCTCGGTCAGGGGCCCAGGAGATATCACAGGTCCCATATGAGTGTGAAATATATTTCCCAAAGACCAGTATAAGCCTCTTTCTCTCTCTCTCTCTCTCTCTCTCTCTCTCTCTCTCTCTCTCTCTCTCTCTCTCTCTCTCTCTCTCTCTCTCTCTCTCTTTCTTTCTCTTCCTCTCTCTCTCTCTCTCTCTCTCTCTCTCTCTCTTTCTCTCTCTCTCTCTCTCTCTCTCTCTCTCTCTCTCTCTCTCTCTCTCTCTCTCTCTCTCTCTCTCTCTCTTTCTCTCTCTCTTTCTCTCTCTCTCCCTCTCTTCTCTCTCTCTCTCTCTCTCTCTCTCTCTCTCTCTCTCTCTCTCTCTCTCTCTTTCTCTCTCTCTCTCTCTCTCTCTTTCTCTCTCTCTTTCTCTCTCTCTCTCTCTCTCTCTCTCTCTCGCTCTCTCTCTCTCTCTTTCTCTCTCTCCCTTTCCCTCTCTCTCTTTCTCTCTCTCTCTCTCTCTCTCTCCCTCTTTCTCTCTCTCTTTCTCTCTCTCTCCCTCTCTCTCTCTCTCTCCCCCCCTCTCTCTCTCTTTCTCTCTCTCCCTTTCCCTCTCTCTCTTTCTCTCTCTCTCTCTCTCTCTCTCTCTCTCTCTCTCTCTTCTCTCTCTCTCTCTCTCTCTCTCTCTCTCTCTCTCTCTCTCTCTCTCTCTCTCTCTCTCTCTCTCTCTCTCTCTCTCTCTCTCTCTCTCTCTCTCTCTCTCTCTCTCTCTCAGTAAATGACAAGTTTGTAGTTTACTTCTTAGAGTGGCTCTTAACTAACAGCAGTGTATTCCACTCCTGTCCCTATGCTATGTGGAAATGTTACATAAATAACATAACTCATGTATATTCACAGATTCTCTCTAAACAAAACAAAAATAAACAAAAATTAACGTAGGGGCATTTCCTCTGTCCCTAATATAACCCTTGTATTCCACCCTTAAAGGCCAGAATGGGAATAAAAGATAAAAGTAAATCAAATGTTTGACAAGCGTCCGAATGCGAGACAAGAACAACAGGAGTGACGCAGGAGGAGAATGAGGAAGAGGAGGAAGAGGAGGAGTGGTGAACAGGAAACATGTCAGACTGTTTTAGCAGCAGAGGAGTTTAGAATAGCCTTTAACATCCCCACGGTTCAAGAGGAAACCACTGAAAAGAGAGAAAAAGGAGAGATGAGTTTTATCTGAACTTATCCCACACAAGTGACACTTAACTCTGTTGGTCCTTTGTAGTTCAGTTTGTAGAGCATGGTGCTGTTAATGTTAATGTCATCCATATGTAAAATGCCTGCATGACTGTAAGTTGCTATGGCTAAAAGCATCTGCTAAATATATTTTTTTTTTAAAGTCTGGTGCCGTCAGGAGAATAATGGCCCCATTGATTTCCACTGTGTCCCTATGCAGCTCCTATTGACTTCCATACTGCTATAGCATAAATCTGGACCACAATACGACCCTAATGCAAATTACAGCTACTGTTAACTGCTCTAGTCTAATTGGATAAGACCTGAGAGCTCCACTCAATGTGTCACAAAGCAATAAGAGAAGCCAAGCACAGTTTACACCATAGAATTGGTAGGAAGGTTTTATTCATTCTATTTCTATGGTTTTACCCTAATGTGGAGTTCTATTTTGGAATAGGCAGTGGGGTGGGTCTGAGTTTATGATTTAATCTGACCCCCCAGGTCATGTGATTCTGTGGCGGTGCGGCAGTAACCCAAATAAACATGTCAGGGACATTTCCTGATTAAAGTAAAATGGGGGAAGTGCATGGGTGTAGTGCAGCGGTAGCAGTCCAGGGGTATCATACTGATTGTAACATAGTCTGAGTCCTTTCCCACAGTACAGTATAGTAGACCTGGATTCAAATAGTATTTGAAATCTTTAAATAAATACTTTGAGTGTTTGATTAAGCCTGCCTACGGTGGTAGGTTGGCGGGGTTTGCATTTTTGGGACTATTCCATTGGTTCCATTCCGCCAGCAAGGCAAACTCAATAGAGCTCAGTTGTGAAAGATTTCAAATACTATTTGAACACAGATCTACAGTGTAAATGGGTTCACTGTACAGCATGAACAGATTCATCATGTGAGGCACAGTTCATATAGCCTCACTCATTGGTTCCAGACACTATGTTCCATTGTAGTTACCACTGTAAGAGCCCCACAAAGTGAGAGCCATCACTATACTCATCTTTAAGTTTAATTCGAAAAGGGCCCTTAACATGAAGGAACCGAGCAGTGTGGTCCATCAAGTCAAGCACATCTTTCTCTCAACACCTCATCAGAAATATCAGATAAGTACCACAGGCAGATAGGTAGACTCCACTCAGGGACATTTGCTTCTGTCTCCCTCCTCAAACAAACCCCTTGGTGCGACTCTGCCAAAGATGGCATCTGATATCCTTTAATAGCTCTCACCTCAAGCACCCCTTAATCTCCATTCATCTGTGTCTGTGTCCAAAATGGCAGCCTATTCCCTACATTGTGCACCACTTTTGACCAGGGCCCTATGGTAAGTAGTGCACTATTTAGAGAATAGGGTGCCATTTGGGATACACCCTCTGACTGGAGAAATCAGAGGAGATGAGCCCCACGCACTCAAAAGAAAATCAAGGAGGCCACCTTGGTGTGTTTGAATTATGCTGAGCTATGTCTGTGCCACTTCATACAGGGTTCTCTTCCATCATTCACGTGTTGTCCTTTGATTTTTGCCGTGCTTGTTTGGAGATACGAAAGTGACTATTACATTGGTCTGACTGCTGCAACAACAGTCGCCAAGTCATCTGGTGTCACAAAACAATAACCATTCTATGTACACCTGTAGAAGCTATACATCCAGTTTCTTCAAATCTCCAACAATGGTGGCAATTCTATTCATGCCAAAATAAAAATACCCAATTCTGATCTTTTTTCCACTAATAGTTTTTTTTGACCAATCACATCAGTCTTTTCACATCCAATCTTTTTCAGAGCTGATTTGATTGGTCAAAAGACCAATTAGTGAATCATTTTTTTGAATTGGGCTGCCTGTCTAAAGGCAGATATGGTTACCAATTTGCTTTTATAGGTCCGCCAGCCTTTTCTCACATGTTTTTAACACAAATTTACCAAATTGGCCTTTGATTTTATGGAACAGACACTAAACACTACACACATGTGGACGGGGACATCTAGAGAGACCTTGACTGTTAGCACCTCCATGCCCCCCGTTGTCAACATACTCTGGACGCGTTTGAGTTTGGCTACATTGCAATCAACGACTGCAGACTGACTGATCTGTAAATCACTGAACACCCTTAATGACTACTCATTATGATTTGTACATCAGACATTTTGCACTCGCCGACTGCAATGTAGTTGATCTCAAACACGCATTTTCTCTCATTGGCAGACGGAGAGGAAGTCTCAACCAACCATGACACAGTGTCACCTTATCAGTGACAGACACAAAGCTACACCGCTTCTATATACTCCCTGCATGGAGATTAAAAAACCTTCTTTCTTTCCTTTCCCTCTCTATATCTTTATATGTTTGTTCTTAAAGCCCCCCAGCGTCTCCCTGGGTCTCCATAGTTGGACCCTCATTTCCTGCCTGTGAATGGTTTGAGCTCCTTTAATTGACTGACTTTTTTAACTGGCGTTGAGATATTTAAATGGGAACCAAATGCTGACGGCAGCGCAGACTAAAGCCATGACCATCTGATAAACTTTGACACCGGCCGACAGACATGACAACAAGAGAAGGATTCGACTGACCGCGGTGGCTCAGCTGCTGTTGCTTGGTGTTTATGATAACATTGGCTCCCTTTTTACTGAAGCAAGAGCAGATAGTTCTCAACAAACGTTGTGGTTGGCAAGTGTCCCTGGTCATTTACATGCAGATAAACGTTATCTTTACAGATCAGATATGAATGCTACATCAGAAGATATCAATGTTCAATGCAGGCTGTGTTTATGACATGAAATAAAGAAGATAAAACAGAGACTATGAAAACCAGATTGTGGTAGGCCATAGTATTTCATCATGTTTTATTGAACAGTTAAATAAGTACTGTTAAAACCGCTATTCACACTCAGTCCCACATTCAAATTAAAGTTGCTGGGTCTTTGAACAGCCCTTTAGTGTTCTCTGATTGCATTGATAACAACATGCCAATTAAGTGTGTTTTGGCTGCTTACATTTGAACAATCTCCTGGCCTGCCAACAATAGATCCTCCTTCAATGCCACTGTTTTCGTTGTTCCAAAATTAGCATACGTTGAAAAGAGTTGAAGGAACTCAAATTGCTTATCTAAGGAAATGAAGTAATAGCCTGATTTTATAATCAGATAAAATGGGAATGAGTCTCAGGCAGGAAAACAACAGTCCACTGCCAGTTCACCCCTCCCCTTCTGCCCCCCCGGTCTTCCCCTCTCACCCCCTCCCTCTGGTCTCCCCCTCTCCCTCTCTCTCCCTCCCCTCGCTCTCCCCCTTGCTTTCCCCCTCTCTTTCTCTCTCTCGTTTTCCGCCTCTCTCACTCTCCCTCTCTCTCATCCTGAAGGAATAGCTAATGTTTATATTGGTAATAGAAACAGGCTTCCTGTTCATTAAAAGGACACGGTCTGTTCAGTCTGGAGACATGCTAATGCTAATAGCTGGGATAAAACCATTACTAAATCAATGTAATCTCACCATGCTGACTACAGACTAGACTGATATGGTCATATGTAAACTTTGCATAGCATCTTAAAAAAACAAAGAAACATTTCCTCCTCTGCTTGCTATATGAGCCACTTTGCACCTTGCCTGGATCACATTGAACGGAATAATAACACAATTTCATCTCACAAGTGACAAGTAAATGGCAAATCCCTAGGCTAGGAGGACAATACACACTCCTGGCAGGCTGCTAGTCAGTGTGACTTCAGGGAACAGAGGTGGAAGAGTTCTCTGTGTGACCAGCTGTGCTCCCTCATCACAGACATGCCCCCTTTCACCTGTGCTATGTCCCAAATGGCACCCTATTCCCTATATAGTGCACTACTTTTGACCAGAACCCTAGCGGATTCCGTATGGGCTCTGGTCAGAAGTAGTGCACTATATAGGGAAGAGGGTACCATTTGGGACATAACCTTTGTCTTGTTGGCCTGCTGCTCCCTCATGTCTGGCCTGATCCTGGATTTGTCAGTGGCCACGAGGGCTAACACCATACCTGTCATCATCACAGCCCCACCCTGACTGGCTGACTGGCTATGTGCACAGTGGGGCCCCCTGTCACGAAGTTGTCAAGCATCCCTCCCCATGGAGCTGATGTAGAGGTAGGGGACTGGGGTACGAACTCTGGTGCTGCATGGGGCTGGGGGATAGGGTTGGGGACAGGGGTTGGAGAATAGGGCTGGGGCTACATGGGCCTGGGAAATAGGGTTGGGGCAGGGGTTGGAGAATAGGGCTGCATGGGGCTGGGGAATTGGTGTGGGGGTAGGGGTTGGAGAATAAGGCTGCATGGGGCTGGGTATTGAGGTGGGGGTAGGGGTTGGAAAATAGGGCTGCATGGGGCTGGGGCTTTGGGGTGAGGGTAGGGGTTGGAAAATGGGGCTGGGGATTTGGGGTGGGGGTTGGAGAAAAGGGCCGGGGATGCCTGGGGCTGGGGCATAGAGCAACTATATATGAAAAAGCATTCAAAAGACCCTTTAAAAGCCATTAGTGGGACATTAAAATCCACTGAGCAGCAGCCCTTTGATGCCCTCCTTGTTAGTGTTAAGAGAACCTGTAAAAGTGGAAATGTGAGTTGAGGCCTATTTCTAAAGCCGCAGGTGATTTGGTTCTTCTCTGCGGGGTTACCTATAAGACCGTCTAGGCAACTGAAACATAACAGTGGCCTCTCGTGGGTCAGAGTCTGTCCCAAATGACCCCCTATTCCCTATATACTGCACTACTTTTGACCAGAGCCCTATGGGATTCCCTATGGGCCCTGGTCAAAAGCAGCCCACTATAAAGGGGAAAGAGTGCCATTTGGGACGTAACCTCACAGAATGATTCATTGAAAGGGTGAGGTTTTACTAAATGCATCAAAGGTGTTTTACACATGGATCTGAATTTAGACACTTTCTGAGAGTTATTACAAGCTTTTGTGTTGCTACTCCCCATCAAAGGAATTAGTTAGAGAATCCTTGTTTTAGAGAACCGTCACTTTTTTACTCTTCACTTCATTTGGCTGAAATGTTCCATAAATATTTGGTTTCCAGTTTCGAACATGTCTATAATTTGAACAGCCGCGTCCTGAATAGCTATTTGTTAGTAGGAAATAGGGCAGGTGGGATTAACTGAAAGCATACAGATGTCTTAACCTGAGGCTGGCCATCTGGTGCCGCTCTGGGTACAGGGAAAGTGGATAGGGGTACAGGGAGGGAATGGGAATGGATAGATGCTACAATCCCCGCCGACCACTCACCTGCCTCCTAAACACATGACCTTTATCCTCTATCAGTATGCACATACAGTACCATTGATAGCCGATGGGTATTATTCACTGTAGTTCATAAAGAAGGGAACTCGGGTGGCTCAGTTGGTAGAGCATGCTGCTTGCAAAATCAGGGATGTGGGTTAGATTCCCATGGGGGACCAGTACAAAGAAAATGTATGCATTCACCACAGTAAATCGCTCTGGATTAAAGTGTCGACCAAATTACTTTAAAAAAATTTAAAAAATTATAATATGGACCGTAAAGTGTTTTTTATCATTGTTGGACCTACTAGGATAATATATATATATATATATACACAAAAGTATGTGGACACAAATCCCCCAATTTTTCCATTAAGAAATATCAGAACAAGCAATGTCATAGTCCAGAATATATACACTATATATACAAAAGTATGTGGACATCCCTTCAAATGAGTGGATTCTGCTTATTCAGCCACACCCGTTGCTGACACACAGCCATACAATCTCCATAGACAAACACTGGCAGTAGAATGGCAGTAGAATGGCCGTACTGACGAGCTCAGTGACTTTCAGCGTGGCATCCAACAAGTCAGTGTGTCAATTTTCTGCTCTGCAAAGCAGTCACATTTAGGTACACAGATCTCAATACTTTTTTAGTCACCTCTTTCTAATGAAACTCAGTGAATGTCTTACATTTTCAAGTACACAGAACAAACATATAAACGCAACATGTAAAGTGTTGGTGCCATGTTTCATGAGCTGAAATAACAGATCCCAGAAATGTCCCATACGCAGAAAAAGCTTATTTCTCTAAAATGGTGTGCACACATTTGTTTACATACATGTTAGTGAGCAGCTTTCCTTTGCCAAAATAATCCATCCACCTGGCATAGGAAGAAGCTGTTTAAGCAGCATGATCATTACACTGGTGCACCTTGTGCTGGGGACAATAAAAGACCACACATAAAGGTGAAGTTTTGTCACACAACACAATACTACAGATGCAATTGGCATGCTGACTTCAGAAATGTCCACCAGAGCTGTTGCCAGAGAATTTAATGTTTATTTCTTTACCACAAACAGCCTCCAATGTCGTTTTCGAGCATTTGGCAGTACTTGCAACCAGCCTAACAACCACATGTATGGCGTCGTGTAGGTGTGCGGTTTGCTGATGTCAAAGTTGTGAACAGAGTGCCCCATGGTACCAGTGGAGTTATGGTATGGGCAGGCATAAACTACGGACCACAAAAACAATTACATTTTATCGATGGCAATTTGAATGCACGGAGGGAGATACAGTGATGAGACCCTGAGGCTCATTGTCGTACCATACATCCGCCTCCATCACCTCATGTTTCAGCATGATAATGCACGGCCCCATGTCGCAAGGATCTGTACACAATTCCTGGAAGCTGAAAATGTCCCAGTTCTTCCATGGCCTGCATACTCACCAGACATGTCACCCATTGAACATAGGGCACTCTGGATCGACGTCTATGACAGCGTGTTCCAGTTCCCGCCAAAATCCAGCAACTTCGCACAGCCATTGAAGAGGAATGGGACAATATTCCACAGGCCACAATCAACAACCTGATCAGGGAGATGTGTCGAAGGAGATCTGTCACGCTGCATGAGGCAAATAGTGGTCACACCACCAGATACTGACTGGTTTTCTGATCCACGACCCTTCCTTTTTTAAAGGTTTCTGTCACCAACAGGTGCATGCATATCTGTATTCCCAGTCATGTGAAATCCATACATTAGGCCCTAAGGAATTTATTTCAATTGCCTGATTTCCTTATATGAACTGTAACTCAGTAAAATCTTTGAAATTGTTTCATGTTGCGTTTATATATTTGTTCAGCGTACTTTTTTTTTTACATCACAGTCTACTCTAATCGTGTAGAGGGTTTAACTGATGACAAGAGATTGAGGAAAGGGTGGTAGGATTGTTGTTCAACGGAGAGAATTACCAGCATGGCCCACATCGGTTCAGACCATGGTGGCCCTTGAGTAGGCTGGGCTAAGCCTGACAAAATACACAGGAGGCTGGGAGTTTGGTGTGTATGTGTATGTGTGTGTCTGCTTGCTTGCGTGTGTGTGGAGGGGGTTGGGATTGTCCCATGTAAATCATCCATGCCATCCTGGGCATGGATGAGGCTGGATGAGGCCGTCGAGGGCACATTCATTTGCAAAACACTGGGGAATGGCCCATCTACCCAGAACCTTCACTCACACACCCCCCTGAAGAGACGTCATCTTGTCGCCTCAGTAACGGCTGTGCATTCACAAAAAGGCTTCAGCAGCTCTGTTGATTAATTCATTAAAATATGGGGATGTTAGGAGGGGAGGTGTGTGTGTGTGTGTGTGTGTGTGTGTGTGTGTGTGTGTGTGTGTGTGTGTGTGTGTGTGTGTGTGTGTGTGTGTGTGTGTGTGTGTGTGTGTGTGTGTGTGTGTGTGTGTGTGTGTGTGTGTGTGTGTGTGTGTGTGTGTGTGTGTGTGTGTGTGTGTGATGGTCTAGATCACTACTTAGAACCAGATAACTACTGAGAGTCGCTTGAATGATAGATGGAAGCTTTGCTTTTAGGATTCACAGACTTATCTGACTACATAGAAGAAATACAACCTGCAGGGGGGCCAGAGATTTAAAACAAATATACATCTGTCTTCATTTCTCATTTACTACGAGAATGAAACTGACAACAACTCTAAACTCTATTCCCGCATAAAACAACGAAAACAAATCAAATAAACTTGTAGCTTATCATTATGTGGTCCTGGTAAAGGGGATCTCATGTTATATTGTTACACAACTATGCTTCTAATAAACTTGAAACGCTATGCCCCACAACCACAACACAGGGCAGCACAGCCTCTGGGTTATTTGGTTGGACTAAAAGAGGAGTCCTTGAGGAGGTAAACAGGAAGGGCATTGAGCACATCCCCAGCTCACATGTTGAGACTTGAATCCAAACCCTCCCTAGCTTCCACCAGGTTGGAATATGAGCTGAACCCACATTCAGTAGCTCAGTCCCAAATGCACTCTATTCCCTATATAGTACACTACATACAGTAGGCCCTGGTTCAAAGTGATGCCCTAGGGTGCCACTTGGGATACAGCTGGAGAGAGGGAGAGGTCTGTGAGGTTGCTTCCTGAAAGGCTGCTGGATCAATAACAAAGCGGGAAGCAAACACCCCTAAGGAAATCCATTTTGGTCAAATGAGATCCATAGTTCTCCCACTAAGATATGCTGATATAGGGAGAGAAAGTGGCCTGCAGGTGACAGATAAGACTTACATGACATCTGAAGATTTTTCTAGCCTTCCTGACAAAGTATTTATCATGATAAATGATACCCAGACTATCTGCATTGACCCTTTTTGCGGTAACCTTTTTGACTCATCACTTATGCTGCTGCTACTGTTTATTATCTGTCACTTTAGTCCTCGTTATATGTACATATCTACCTCAATTACCTCCTACCCTTGCACATCGACACGCTACTGGTACCCCGTGTATATAGCCAAGTTATCGTTACTCATTGTGTATCTATTATTTATTGTCCTGTCGAGTTGACATGGGGAGAACAAGCCAGGACTGTAGTACAGCTAGCTAGCGTAATGACGTGGTGTATGCTAAGGACACACTCCAGCAATCTCCCTCCCAGCATTAGCCTACCTAGCATAGCGCCGTGGTGTAGGCTAAGGACACACTCCAGCAATCTCCCTCAAAGCATTAGCCTAGCTAGCGTAGCAACATGGTGTAGGCTAAGGACACACTCCAGCAATCTCCCCCAAAGCATTAGCCTAGCTAGCGTAGCAACGTGGTGTAGGCTAAGGACACATTCCAGCAATCTCGCTCAAAGCATTAGCCTAGCTAGCGTAGCAATGTGGTGTAGGCTAAGAACACACTCCAGCAATCTCCCTCAAAGCATTAGCCAAACCTCTACACAAATCCCCGCAAATCAGCCCACAGAAAATAATGATGCACAGCCAAGAGCATTGGTCTGGTTCAAATACCCGAGCTGACAAGGTGTAAAATCTGTCGATGATGTGCTCTTGAGCATGGCACTTAAACGTAATTGTTCCTGTAAGCCGCTCTGGATAAGTGTCACGCCTTGGTCATAGTATTTTGTGTTTTCGTTATATATTTGGTCAGGCCAGGGTGTGACATGGGTTTATTTTGTTGTGTTTCGTATTGGGGTTTTGTAGGCATTGGGATTGCGGCTGAGTAGGGGTGTAGCATAGGTTTGGCTGCCTGAGGCAGTTCTCAATCAGAGTCAGGTGATTCTCATTGTCTCTGATTGGGAACCATATTTAGGCAGCCGGGGTTTCACTGTGTATTTTGTGGATGATTGTTCCTGTCTCTGTGTTAGTGTTCACCAGATAGGCTGTAATAGGTTTCGCGTTTCGTTTGTTGTTTTTGTATATTATTAAGTTATTTCATGTATTGCTTTTCTTCATTAAAGAACATGAGTAACCACCACGCTGCATTTTGGTCCGCTTCTCCTTCAACAGACGAACGCCGTTACAGAATCACCCACCACACCCGGACCGAGTGGCGTGGTAACAGGCAGCGACAGCAGGAGCAGCGAAGGGAGGACGTTATGGACAGCAGAAGTATGGAGTATACGACGTGGGAGGAAATAGACAGGTGGGCGGTCGATCCAGAGAGAGTGCCGGAGCCCGCCTGGGATTCGCTGGAGCAGTGCGAAGAGGGCTATAGGAGAATGGAGTCGAAGAGAAAGACACGGCGGCGCAGAAAGAAACCCGAAAGTCACCCCCAAAAATGTATTGGGGGGGGGCTCAGGGAGAGAGTGGCAGAGTCAGGAGTCAGACCTGAGCCAACTCTCCCTGTTAATCGTGAGGAGCAGCGATCAAAGGACTTCTGGACTTGGGAGGAGATATTGGACGGAAAAGGACCCTGGGCTCAGCCTGGAGAATATCGCCGTCCCAAGGAAGAACTGGAGGCGGCAAAAGCGGAGAGGCGCTGGTATGAGGAGGCAGCACGGCGACGCGGATGGAAGCCTGAGAGTCAGCCCCAAAAATGTATTGGGGGGGGGCTTACAGGGAGTATGGCTATGCCAGGTAGGAGACCTGCGCAAACTCCCTGTGCTTACCGGGGGGCTAGAGAGACCGGGCAGGCACCGTGTTATGCCATGGAGCGCACGGTGTTTCCAGTGCGGGTGCATAGCCCGGTGCAGTTCATACCAGCTCTTCGTATTGGCCGGGCTAGAGTGGGCATCGAGCCAGGTAAGGTTGGGCAGGCTCGGTGCTCAAGAGCTCCAGTGCCCCTGCACGGTCCGGTCTATCCAGAGCCACCTCCACACACCAGTCCTCCGGTAGCAGCTCCCCACACCAGGCTTCCTGGGCGTGTCCTCGATCCAGTACCACCAGTTCCAGCACCACGCACCAGGCCTTCAGTGCGCCTCGCCTGTTCAGCACAGCCAGAGCCATCCTTCTCTCTAGTGCTGTCGGAGGCTCCCGCCTGTTCAGCGCTTCCAGAGCCTTCCTCCTCTACAGCGCTGCCGGAGCCTCCTGCCTGTTCGGAGCAGCCTGAGCTGCCAGACTGCATGGAGCAGCCAGAGCTGCCAGTCTGCATGGAGCAGCCTGAGCTGTCAGTCTGCATGGAGCAGCCAGAGCTGTCAGTCTGCATGGAGCAGCCAGAGCTGTCAGTCTGCATGAAGCAGCCAGAGCTGTCAGTCTGCATGGAGCAGCCAGAGCTGCCAGTTTGCATGGAGCAGCCAGAGCTGCCAGTCTGCACAAAGCTGCCAGTCTGCATGGAGCAGCCTGAGCTGTCAATCTGCATGGAGCAGCCAGAGCTGCCAGTCTGCATGGAGCAGCCAGAGCTGCCAATCTGCATGGAGCAGCCAGAGCTGCCAGTCTGCATAGAGCAGCCAGAGCTGTCAGTCTGCACAAAGCTGCCAGTCTGCATGGAGCAGCCAGAGCTGTCAGTCTACATGAAGCAGCCAGAGCTGTCAATCTGCATGGAGCAGCCAGAGCAGCTAGATCCGCCAGTCAACCAGATTCTTCCAGATCTGCCAGTCAACCAGATTCTTCCAGATCTACCAGTCAACCAGACTCTTCCAGATCTGCCAGTCAACCAGAATCTTCCAGATCCGCCAGCCAGCCAGGATCTACCGGAGCCTACTACCTGCCTGAGCTTCATCTCAGTACTGGGCTTCCTCTCAGTACTGGGCTTCCTCTCAGTACTGGGCTTCCCCTCAGTACCGGGCTTCCCCTCAGTCCCGGGCTTCCCCTCAGTCCCGGGCTGCCCCTCAGTCCCGGGCTGCCCCTCAGTCCCGAGCTGCCCCTCAGTCCCGAGCTGCCCCTCAGTCCCGAGCTTCCCCTCAGGCCCGAGCTTCCCCTCAGTCCTGAGCTTCCCCTCAGTCCCGAGCTGCCCCTCAGTCCCGAGCTGCCCCTCAGTCCCGAGCTGCCCCTCAGTCCCGAGCTTCCCCTCAGTCCCAAGCTGCCTCAGTCCCGAGTTGCCCCTCAGTCCCGAGCTGCCCCTCAGTCACGAGCTGCCCCTCAGTTCAGTGGGGTTCTGGGTGAGGACTATTAGGCCATGGTCGGCGGCGAGGGTGGATTATCCCAGGACGCGAAGGGGAGGAACTATGACATTAATGGAGTGGGGTCCACGTCCCGAGCCGGAGCCGCCACCATGGACAGACGCCCACCCGGACCCTCCCTATGGTTTTGAGGTGCGTCCGGGAGTCCGCACCCCACATTACATTTAAGTCATTTAGCAGACGCTCTTATCCAGAGCGACTTACAAATTGGTGCATTCACCTTATGAAATCCAGTGGAACAGCCACTTTACAATAGTGCATCTAAATCTTTTAAGGGGGGTGAGAAGGATTACTTTATCCTATCCTAGGTATTCCTTAAAGAGGTGGGGTTTCAGGTGTCTCCGGAAGGTGGTGATTGACTCCGCTGTCCTGGCGTCGTGATGGAGTGTGTTCCACCATTGGGGAGCCAGAGCAGCGAACAGTTTTGACTGGGCTGAGCGGGAACTGTACTTCCTCAGTGGTAGGGAGGCGAGCAGGCCAGAGGTGGATGAACGCAGTGCCCTTGTTTGGGTGTAGGGCCTGATTGGAGGTACTGAGGTGCTGTTCCCCTCACAGCTCCGTAGGCAAGCACCATGGTCTTGTAGCGGATGCGAGCTTCAACTGGAAGCCAGTGGAGAGAGCGGAGGAGCGGGGTGACGTGAGAGAACTTGGGAAGGTTGAACCTTAGGGGGGTTCTGTCACGCCTTGGTCATAGTATTTTGTGTTTTCGTTATATATTTGGTCAGGCCAGGGTATGACATGGGTTTATTTTTTTGTGTTTCGTATTGGGGTTTTGTAGGCATTGAGATTGCGGCTGAGTAGGGGTGTAGCATAGGTTTGGCTGCCTGAGGCGGTTCTCAATCAGAGTCAGGTGATTCTCGTTGTCTCTGATTGGGAACCATAACATATCATTCCTGTTTGGCCCTGTCCGGGGGTGTCCTCGGATGGGGCCACAGTGTCTCCTGACCCCTCCTGTCTCAGCCTTCAGTATTTATGCTGCAGTAGTTTATGTGTCGAAGGGCTAGGGTCATATATCTGGAGTACTTCTCCTGTCCTATTCGGGGTCCTGTGTGAATTTAAGTGTGCTCTCTCTAATTCTCTCTTTCTCTCTTTCTTTCTCTCTCTCGGAGGACCTGAGCCCTAGGACCATGCCTCAGGACTACCTGACATGATGACTCCTTGCTGTCCCCAGTCCACCTGGCTGTGCTGCTGCTCCATTTTCAACTGTTCTGTCTTATTATTATTTGACCATGCTGGTCATTTATGAACATTTGAACATCTTGGCCATGTTCTGTTATAATCTCCACCCGGCACAGCCAGAAGAGGACTGGCCACCCCACATAGCCTGGTTCCTCTCTAGGTTTCTTCCTAGGTTTTGGCCTTTCTAGGGAGTTTTTCCTAGCCACCATGCTTCTACACCTGCATTGCTTGCTGTTTGGGGTTTTAGGCTGGGTTTCTGTACAGCACTTTGAGATATCAGCTGATGTACGAAGGGCTATATAAATACATTTGATTTGATTTGATTTATTTAGTTGGCCAGGGCGTGAGTTGGGGTGGGCAGTCTATGTTTTGTGTTTCTATGTTTGGTTTCTGTTTCGGCCTAGTATGGTTCTCAATCAGAGTCAGGTGTCGTTAGTTGTCTCTGATTGAGAATCATACTTAGGTAGCCTGGGTTTCACTGTGTCAGTGTTTGTGCCACACGGGACTGTTTCGGTTTGGTTTATTTTACGTTATCGTTTATTGTTTTGCATTTCATAGTGTTCAGGCTTTTCTTATTAAAATCGTCATGGACACTTACCACGCTGCGTATTGGTCCGTTCCTTGCTACACCTCTTCAGACGAAGAGGAAATCTGCCGTTACAGTATGTGGGTGTGTGAGAGGTCTTGCATCTCACTCATCTCAATATCAGCGGTACTGCTCATGGCAACTTCATTTCGCTGTCTACGTTTAAAAATCCAGTTTGTATTTTTGTTGTTGACCCGACCAAATTCACATATACACTGTCTTTAGAACATATTCATACCCCTTGACTTATTCCACGTCTTGTTGTATTATTGTTGTATTATAGCCTGAATTCAAAATTGATTAAATATATTTTTTTCTCACCCATCTACACACAATATCCCCTAATGACAAAGTGAAACATAACACCTTGTATTCAGCACATAAAGTACATTTATTTGCCAAATGTTTTGCAGTTTTATTTTTGTGCCTTATTGCAAACAGGATGCATGTATTGGAATATTTTTATTCTGTACAGGGTTCTTTTCACTCTGTATTGTGGAGTAACTACAGTGTTGTTGACCTATCTTCTGTTTTTTGTTTTGTTTTTTTTACCCCTTTTTCTCCCCAATTTCGTGGTGTCCAATTGTTGTAGTAGCTACTATCTTGTCTCATCGCTACAACTCCCGTACTCCCGTACGGGCTCGGGAGAGACGAAGGTTGAAAGTCATGCGTCCTCCGATACACAACCCAACCAAGCAGCACTGCTTCTTAACACAGTGCACATTCAACCCGGAAGCCAGCCGCACCAATGCGCCGGAGGAAACACTGTGCACCTGGCAACCTTGGTTAGCGCACACTGCGCCCGGCCCGCCACAGGAGTCGCTGGTGCGCGATGAGACAAGGACACCCCTACCGACCAAGCCCTCCATAACCCGGGCGACGCTAGGCCAATTGTGCGTCGCCCCACGGACCTCCCGGTCGCGGCCGGTTACGACAGAGCCTGGGCGCGAACCTAAGGACTCTGATGGCACAGCTGGCGCTGCAGTACAGCGCCCTTATCCACTGCGCCACCCGGGAGGCCCCTATAACTGTTTTAAAGTCACCTTTGGAAATCCCTGAGCGATTTCCTTCCTCTCCGGCAACTGAGTTGCGCCTGTATCTTTATAGTGACTGGGTGTATTGATACACCTTCCAAAGTGTAATTAATAACTTCACCTTGCTCAAAGGGATATACCACGTCTTATTTTTTTTATATCTGTACCCATCTACCAATAGGTGCCCTTCTTTGTGAGGCATTGGAAAACCTCCCTGGTTTTGTGGTTGAATCCTGCTCGACTAAGGGACCTTACATATAATTGTATGTGTGGGGTACAGAGATGAGGTAGTCATTCAAAAATCATGTTAAACACTATTATTGTACACGGAGTGAGTCCATGCAACTTAGCTTTTCATTTGTACTTCATTAGTAAAAATGTCAAAACATGTCTAAAATGTCCACTTTGACATTATGGTGTATTGTGTGTAGGCCAGTGAGACAAAATCTTTAAATTCAGTCGGTAACACAACAAAATGTGGAAAAGTCAATGAGTGTAAATACTTGCTGAAGGCACTGTACATGTGAGTTATAGATTCATACATGTATGGGTGGTCCCGGGAATCAAAACCAACTATGTTGGCATTGCAAGCACCATGTTCTACCAACTGAGCTACAGATCAGTCAATGAAAGCAAGTCTAATAACTGTTCTATGTGCACTAAGATATTTATAACTAACCCTTCTGTCTGTGCTATTTCTATGCTTTCTGTCCTTAACTTTCACTTTACATCTTTTCACTTTCGGTTTTATACACCAGCTTCAAACAGCTGAAAATAATATATTTGTGAATATTAAAAAGGTATTTCACAGTGATTTAGATTGTACAATGGTTCTCTATACATTGCTGTTTTGACACAAACTTAAATTAGATGGCCACGATATAATTTCAGCAACTAGGTAGTGGTGGAGCGATTTCTAAACTCAGCAAAAAAAGAAACATCCTCTCACTGTATAATAAACGGCATTTATAAACTGCGTTTATTTTCAGCAAACTTAACATATGTAAATATTTGTATAAACATATCAAGATTCAACAACTGAGACATAAACTGAACAAATTCCACAGACATGTGACTAACAGAAATGGAATAATGTGTCCCTGAACAAAGGGGGGGGTCAAAATAACAGTAACATAACAGTAAGTCAGTATCTGGTGTGGCCACCAGCTGCATTAAGTACTGCAGTGCATCTCCTCCTCATGGACTACACCAGATTTGCCAGTTCTTGCTGGGTTTAAAAAAAAACGTTTTACTTTTATTTAACTTGTACCTTTATTTAACCCATATGTCAGTTAAGAACACATTCTCATTTTCAATGACGGCCTAGGAACAGTGGGTTAACTGCCTGTTCAGGGGCAGAGTGACAGATTTGTACCTTGTCAGCTCGGGGATTTGAAATTGCAACCTTTCGGTTACTAGTCCAACTAGGCTCCCCTGCCCTGTGAGATGTTACCCCACTCTTTCACCAAGGCACCTGCATGTTCCTGGACATTTCTGGGGGGAATGGCCCAAGCCCTCACCCTCAGATCCAACAGGTCCAAGATGTGCTCAATGGGATTGAGATCCGGGCTCTTCGCTGGCCATGGCAGAACACTGACTTTCAATCATGCACAGAACGAGCAGTATGGCTGGTGGCATTGTCATGCAGGAGGGTCATGTCAGGATGAGCCTGCAGGAAGGGTACCACACGAGGGAGGAAGATGTCTTCCCTGTAACGCACAGCGTTGAGATTGCCTGCAATGGCAACAAGCTCAGTCCGATGACGTTGTGACACACAGCCCCAGACCATGACGGACCCTCCACCACCTCGGTGTAATGCTCATTCCTTTGATGAGAAACGCTAATCCAACCATCACCCCTGGTGAGACAAAACCGCGACTCATCAGTGAAGAACACTTTTTGACAGTCCTGTCTGGTCCTGTCTGGTCCATGGGTTTGTGCCCATAAGCGACGCTGTTGCCGGGGATGTTTGGTGAGGACCTGCCTTACAACAGTTCTACAAGCACTCAGTCAAATCAAATCAAATTTCATACATCAGCGGATATCTCAAAGTGCTGTACAGAAACCCAGCCTAAAACCCCAAGCAATGCAGGTGTAGAAGCACGGTGGCTAGGAAAAACTCCCTGGAAAGGCCAAAACCTAGGAAGAAACCTGGAGAGGAACCAGGCTATGAGGGGTGGCCAGTCCTCTTCTGGCTGTGCCGGATGGAGATTATAACAGAACATGGCCAAGATGTTCAAATGTTCATAAATGACCAGCATGGTCAAATAATAATAATCACAGTAGTTGTCGAGGGTGGAGCAAGTCAGAGTAAATATCAGTTGGCTTTTCATAGCCAATCATTAAAAGTATCTCTACCACTCCTGCAGTCTCTAGAGCGTTGAAAACAGCAGGTCTGGGGCAGGTAGCAGGTCAGGATTCCATAGCCGCAGGCAGAACAGTTGAAACTGGAGCAGCAGCACGGCCAGGTGGACTGGGGACAGCAAGGAGTCATCATGCCAGGTAGTTCTGAGGCATGGTCCTAGGGCTCAGGTCTTAGAGAGAATTAGAGAGAGCATTCTTAAATTCACACAGGACACCGAATAAGACAGGAGAAGTACTCCAGATATAACAAACTGACCCTAGCCCCCCGACACATAAACCTCTGCAGCATAAATACTGGAGGCTGAGACAGGAGGGGTCAGGAGACACTGTGGCCCTATCCGATGATACCCCCGGACAGGGCCAAACAGGAAGGTTATCACTCCACCAACTTTGCCAAAGCACAGCCCCCACACCACTAGAGGGATATCTTCAACCACCAACTTACCATCCTGAGACAAGGCCGAGTATAGCCCACAAAGATCTCCGACACGGCACAACCCAAGGGGGGGCACCAACCCAGACAGGAAGAACACGTCCAGCCTCTCTCAGCCTATTGCGGACAGTCTGAGCACTGATGGAAGGATTGTGCATTCCTGGTATAACTTGAGCAGTTGTTGTTGCCATCCTGTACCTGTCCCAGAGGTGTGATGTTCGGATGTACCGATCCTGTGCAGGTGCTGTTACATGTGGTCTGCCACTGCGAGGACAATCAGCTGTCTGTCCTGTCTGCCTGTTGTGCTGTCTGAGGCATCTCACAGTACAGACATTGCAATTTATTGCCCTGGCCACATCTGCAGTCCCCATGCCTCCAAGCAGCATGCCTAAGGCATGTTCACGCAGATGAGCAGGGCCCCTGGGCATCTTTTTTGTGTGTTTTTTTCAGTCAGTAGAAAGGCCTCTTTAGTGTCCTAGGTTTTCAGAATTGTGACCTTAATTGACTACCGTCTGTAAGCTGTTAGTGTTTTAAAGACTGTTCCACAGGTGCATGTTCATTTATTGTTTATGGTTCATTGGACAAGCATGGGAAACTGTGTTTAAACCCTTTACAATGGAGATCTGTGAAGTTATTTGGATTTTTACGAATTATTTTTGAAAGACAGAGTCATGAAAAAGGGACGTTTCTTTTTTAAATTTTATATATTGCACCTTTAAGATTGTCTTCTTAGGGGGAATTAGTTAGGTGTCCATCTGACATGAACTTGATATGGGCAGCTGAAAATAGAAGGGGAAAAAACATGGATCAGCATATTTGGTCAAGTCTAAGGAGCTGTAGTAATACCACAGATTCATTTCTGTCTACAGATCAAATTAGTGTCTGTTATGTTCTGCACAGTCAGGCTAATTTATCTTGCATGCCAGTAACAGAAATACCTTTTACAAACCCAATATTAAACACTGACCACAGACCCACAATTGCAGGCTGGAAATCCCCCTGCAAGGTTTGCGGTAGCCATCTTTGGTTTCATGATGACAGCAGATATGCAATCAGTGTAAACAAGATGCAGACGTATGAATCTCTGCCGTAAACAACTAACCACAGAGCCTCATTACGCCCTTGTGTAATTGTCTCATGGCTCCCTGGCGACGGCAGGTACCCCACTCACCCTAGTCCCCGATGTGGGAAGAGGGGCGTCTGTCTGGGTGACTCAGCAGTCCCAAATGACACCCTATTATATTCTCTATAGTGCACTTGTTTTGACCAGGTAGTGTACCATGTAGGGAATAGGGTGCCATTTAGAGCAGCTGAGGAGAATCATGAACAGTTCTCATGTAAGAGTTATGAGACTTGTTATGAAACATGGTTCTGGAAATTATGCCAGTCAAGAGACAGTCAATGTTATTGAAAGTTTACACTCACCAGACAGATTATTAGGTACACCACTCCATTCACGGAGTGGATTGCTCTTACAGACAGTGAGTCACATGGCTGTGGCTTGCTATATAAAGTAGACAGAGAGGCATCAATGTACTCAATTACTGTTCGATTGAATGTTAGAATGGGCCCAAACAAGTGACCTAAGTGACTTTGAGCGTGGTATGAGTGTCGGTGCCTGTCGCGCTCCAGTATCTCAGGAACGGAACGCCATTCATGAGCTTTTCACTCACAACAGTGTCTAAGGATTACCGAGAATAGTGCAACAAACAAAAAACATCCAGTCAGCAGTAGTTCTGTGGGCAAAACAGCTCGTTTATGAGAAAGGTTGAAGGAGACTGATAAGAATCGTGCAAGCTAACAAGTGGGCCACAACCAGACAAATAATGGCGGTGTGGAGAACGATATCTCGGGAACGCACATCTCGTCGATCATTGTCATGTATGGGCTATTGAAGCAAACGACCACACCAGGTTCCACTTCTATCAGCTAAAAAGAATAAGAAGCTGCTCCAGTGGGCACACGATCACCAACACTGGACAATTGAGAAGTGGAAAAACATCACCTGGAATATGACATCGAGTTTACTTGAGTGGCCTGGTCAGTCCCCAAACCTCAACCCAGTAGAGCATCTTTGGGATGAGACGGAACGGGCTGTTCGCAGCATGAATGTACCTCCATCCAATCCACTGCAACTCGGTGATGCCATCGTGTCAGCATGGACCAACTTCCCTGTGGAACATTTCCAACACCTTTTAGAATTCCCAGAAGAATTAAGGCTGTACTGGAGCCAAAGGGGGGTCAGACCCAGTACTAGATGGGTGTACCTAATAAGATGGCCGGGCAGCAGACCATTTTCATTAAGCTAGCATATATAATTGTTTTAAGATGGTCAAACCATGGATCATTTATCTATTTGATCTTGAATTTTAGGACCCATTTAGGTATAAAAAATATATATAAAAAAATGATTTGATAAAATATTGAATTTGGCCTTTACTAATATAGCACATAGAAATTCATTGAATAAGACATTCATAAAAGACAGTCATAAGGAATACGGTTTTGAAGTGTCTGTCTAATATCTAGGAGATATAAGAAACCTCAGGAAATATTGTTGTTTTTTGGACACATATTTAACCCCTTATTTTGGCACAAAACTACATCCATATTTCAGTTTGTTTGTATGGGTTACCTTCAGACGAGTCCCGTGACACTGTTATGTTTGTGAGGGTCTCTCATTTCCATAGAGTGGCACATTATAGTTTGTCAGCCAAACTGTTACAGCCAAACTGTTACGTCTGCTGCTACAGACGTTTTTGTGAAAAAGGCGATTTTTGAGACGTCTCATGGTCTGACAAACACCGCTGTAGCTCGGCCACCTTCCACAACAGATGCGGATGCGTTGGATTGAGATGGATTTTGAAGGGGATTTTTTATTATGTTTCTTACATTGACACACAGGTGTGTCAATAGACTCTTAAGGATTAATGTGTAAATTGTTCAAAGTAGTCATTGTGCATAGAGTTGTATGGTTTGTTAAACTTTGAAATCAGTGGTTTTTGTTTGGCATACATTTTTAAGTGAAACATTGGAGTCTCAGCATGAATCCGTTACCATGGAATTGCCCTTATGAGATATTCAATTTTTTTACACAGGTCAAGAATCTCTAATATTTTCTTTCTATGATGTTCGTGCTTTCAGAGTTGATTGTTAAACTCAAGTTGACTTTTTGTCATTTTTGATAATTGAACTGTAAATGCATCCCCTTTCTGTACTTTGCTACATTCTAAATATATTCAGACCCCTTTCCTTTTTCCACATTTTGTTACGTTACAGCCTTATTCTGATGGAATATTGATAACATTCATAAACATTTATAAATGTTTGCGCATTTATTTATGAAGTACCAATAACATTAATTGTATAAAGATGGCGCCAAAGAACATGGCTGACGTTTACACTCTCCCAACCAATTGTGAAATTCAGTTTTTTTTTTTTGCATTTTGTGTAGATTATTTATTGTAATTTATTGTGTACATAATGTTCCTGCTAATGTCTCTTATGACCAAAAATAACTTATGGACATCAGAAAAGTGATTACTCACCGCGGACTGGAAAAAACATTTTCCTTTAACGAGTCTTACGAGAAGGATATCCTGCTTTCACTGGAACAGGCCCTGATCCACGCCTTTTGCGTGAAGAAAAGATGCCGGAGAAAGGGACGCAGATCAGGGATCCTTCTGAGAAGCCAGAGGCGAGCGAGTAAACTCCCAATGCCTTACATTTTCTTTGCTAACGTGCAATCATTAGAAAATGAAATTGATGACCTACTATTAAGATTATCCTACCAACGGACATTAAAAACTGTAACATCTTATGTTTTACCAAGACGGCAGGATTTTCCATGCACCGGCAGAACAGAGACGCTACCTCTGTTAAAACTTCTTGAGTGTAGGGGGCAGTATTTTTGTTTTTGGCTAAAAAACGTACCCATTTCAAACTGCCTATTTCTCAGGCCCAGAAACTAGAATATGCATATAATTGTCAGATTAGGATAGAAAATACTCTAAAGTTTCCAAAACTGTAAAAATAATGTCTGTGACTATAACAGAACGGATATTGCAGGCGAAAACCTGAGGAAAATCCAACAAGGAAGTGCTGTTTTCCCTGAAAGCTCTCTGTTCCATTGGATGCCTTGCCTATTTAAAGGGATATCAACCAAATTCTTTTTCCTATGGCTTCCTCAAGCTGTGAACAGTCTTTAGACATAGTTTCAGGCTTTTATTTTGAAAAATGAGTGAGAAAGAACCCATCGCGTCACTGGATAGCTGGGTGCCAGCAGAGTTTTTCATGCGCAACAGCCATTTTCTCTCTCTCTCCTATGGAAGATGCTACATTCCGGTTGACATATTATTGATTATATATTGTAAAAACAACCTGAGGATTGATTATAAAAAACATTTGACATCTTTCTACGCACTTTACGGATACTATTTTCGTAATTTTTGAATTTTCGCCTGGGATGTCGTGACCGCGCGGGCCTGTTGATTTCTGAACATAACGTGCAAAACAAATGGAGGTATCTGGGTTTATAAAAATAATCTTTATGGAACAAAAGGAACATTTATTGTGTAACTGGGAGTCTCGTGAGTGCAAACATCCAAAGATCATCAAAGGTAAGCGATTTAATTTATTGCTTTTCTGACTTTCATGACCAATCTACTTGGCTTCTAGCTGTTTGTAATATTTTGTCTACTGAGAGAGATGTGCTTACATTTACATTTACATTTACATTTAAGTCATTTAGCAGACGCTCTTATCCAGAGCGACTTACAAACGCTTGGATAGCTTTCGCCGAAAAGCTTTATTGAAATCTGACATGCCAGGTGGATTAACAACGAGCTAAATTGTGTGTTGCTATATTGTACTTATTGTAAATATTTGTAGTAATTTAATTTGAATTTGGCGCGCTGCAATTCAGCGGGTGTTGATGAAAATGATCCCGCTAACGGGATGGGTGCGTCAAGAAGTTATTAAGACGAGGGGTGGGGGTGTGTGTCTTTTTGTCAATAACAGCTGGTGCGCGATGTCTAATATTAAAGAAGTCTCGACGTATTGCACGCCTGAAGTAGAGTACCTTATGATAAGCTGTCATACACACTATCTACCAAGAGAGTTCTCATCTGTATTATTCGTAGCTATCTATTTACCACCACAAAGTGAAGCTGGCACAAAGACCGCTCTCAAACAACACTATAAGGCCATAAGCAAATCGGTTTTACCAAATTTTTACCAGCATGTCACATGTGCAACCAGGAGGAAAAAAATCCTTGACCACCTTTACTCCACACACAGAGATGCATACAAAGCTCTCACTTGCCCTTCATTTGGAAAATCTGACCACAATTCTATACTCCTGATTCCTGCTTACAAGCAAAAACTAAAGCAGGAAGTACCAGTGACTCGCTCAATACGGAAGTCGTCAGATGACGTGGATGCTACACTACAGGACTGTTTGCTAGCATAGACTGGAATATGTTCCGGGATTCATCCAATGACATTGAGGAATACACCACCTCAGTCATTGGCTTCATCAATAAGTGCATCAATGACGTCGTCCCCACAGTGACTGTACGTACATATCCCAACCAGAAGCCATGGATTACAGGCAACATCTGCATCGAGTTAAAGGCTAGAGCCTTTTGCGTGAAGGAGCTGCCGCTTTCAAGGAGCGGGAGACTAATCCGGATGCTTATAAGAAATCCTGCTGTGCCCTCAGACGAACTATCAAACAAGCAAACGTCAATACAGGATTAGGATTGAATCCTACTACACCGGCTCTGACACTCGTCGGATGTGGCAGGGCTCGAAAACTATCACAGACTACAAAGGGAAACCCAGACGTGAGCTGCCCAGTGACGTGAACCTACCAGACGAGCTAAATGCCTTTTATGCTTGCTTCGAGGCAAGGTTCTTGATGACTGGTTCTGGATGACTGTGTGATAACGCTCTCGCTAGCCGAAGTGAACAAAACCTTAAACAGATCAACATTCACAATGCCGCTGAGCCAGACGGATTACCAGGACTTGTACTCAAATCATGCGCGGACCAACTGTCAAGTGTCTTTACTGACATATTCAACCTCTCCTTGACCGAGTCAGTGATACCCACATGTTTCAAGCAGTCCACCATAGTCCCTGTGCACAAGGAAGTTAAGGTAACCTGCCAAAAATGATTATCGCCCTGTGGCACTCACGTCGGTAGCCATGAAGTGCTTTGAAAGGCTGGTCATGGCTCACATCCACAGCATCCTCTCGGACACCCTAGACCCACTCCAATTCGCATACCACCCTAACAGATCTACAGATGATGCAATCTCAATCTCACTCCACACTGCCCTTTCTCACCTGGACAAAAGGAACACCTATGTGAGAATGCTGTTCATCGACTACAGCTCAGCATTCAACACCATAGTGCCCACGAAGCTCATCACTAAGCTAAAGACTCTGGGACTAAACACCTCCCTCTGCAACTGGATCCTGGACTTCCTGACGGGTCACCCCCAGGTGGCAACAACACGTCTGCCACGCTGATCCTTAACACTGTTTAACACTTTTTTTTAAAATTAAATCTGTTTAACACTTTTTTGGTTAATACATGATTCCATATGTGCTATTTCACAGTTTTGTCTTCACTATTATTATAATACAATGTAGAAAACAGTAAAAAATAAAATGAGTAGGTGTGTCCAAACTTTTGACTGGTAGTGTATATATTACAAAAACAATTATTAGGGACTGGAAATTATAAGATGCTGCCATGTGTGGAATTATAGGTGGCTCGTTTACCATGTCTTGTTTTGAGGTGTTTTGACTCATTTCATGTCAATTCACTAGCTAGCTAACCAACAACTGTAATCATGTATTTGAGAGACAACAAGTGCAATTGTATTTCTGTTTTCAATAAACATTTGGAGACAAAATATAGTTCTCATGTTGTCAACAATCTAAGCCAACACCGTCTGTTTTGTTGCTAAACAACCAACACATTTATAAGCTCATCAAAAACAAAGATAACATTCCTGAAGTGCTGTTGTTCATCCTCTTTCTTACACTCTTAGGCCTACTGGTGGATGTCATGCCCTGGCCTTAGTTGTATTTGTTTTCTTTATGATTTTGGTTAGGTCAGGGTGTGACATGGGGGATTTATGTGCTCTCTCTTGTCTAGGGGTTTTTGTATGTTTATGAGGCTTTCCTTTCTAGGTAGTTTTGTATGTTTATGGGGCTGGTACCTGTCTAGGTAAATTGTATGTCTATGGTTGCCTAGATTGGGTCTCAATTAGAGTCTATCATTGTCTCTGATTGGGAACCATATTTAGGCAGCCATATTCTTTGGGTATTTTGTGGGTGGTTGTTTCCTGTGTCTGTGCCACATGGGACTGTTTTTGGTTTTTCACGTTTTGTAGTTGTGTTCATCTATTAAAACCATGGACACTTACCATGCTGCGTTTTGGTCCGATTCTTGTTTCACCTCTTCAGAAGAAGAGGAAATCTGCCGTTACAGTGGAAGACAGGATGTTTTTATGCTGAAAAACAAATTCCAGAAAAATAGGTTCTAATTAAAACTTCTTCATTTATTTCCTATAGCTTCTTTATGCCTGTTGACTGCTACAGCTAATAAAATTCACCAGCTAAAAAAAGCCACAATAAGAGGTTGTCTGCCCTGCTTCCATACATACAAAGAATGGCAATTCTGACACATTTAAATTTGAGTTACTTAACAGACACTTTTATCCAGAGCGACTTACAGTTAGGGAATTAATCTTAATGTCACGGTTGTTAGAATGGACAGACCAAGGCACAGCGTGATTAGAGTTCCACATCTTTTATTTAGTGAAACTTAAACAAAACCATACACAAACAACGACCGTGAAGGAACATAGTGCTACAAAACACGAACACAAAACAATATCCCACAAATGCAGTTGGGAACAGGGACACCTTAAGTATGATCCCCAATTAGAGACAACGATAATCAGCTGCCTCTAATTGGGAACCATACTCAATCCCATACATAGAAATAAATTGACTAGAACACCCCCTAGTCATGCCCTGACCTACAACACCATAGAGAACCAAGGGCTCTCTATGGTCAGGGCGTGACACTTAAGATAATCAGGTGGGACTACCATATATCACAGGCATAGAAAGTACATAGTTAGGAAAAGGAGGGAGGGGGTTCAAGTGCTGGTTAAAGTATATATTTTTAAATTGTAGGGAGGAGTTCGAGGTGAGGATGACGATTATGTAAGATACTGTTTTAGCAAACATTTCACAAGATAACTGATTTAGCAAACAATTAACTTCATAATTACCAGCTGATGGTAGGTAAATTGTATTCATCTAGTTGAAAATGCAAACAACGACCTAAAACTAAAGATATTATCCAGTCTAGATAGCTATTTACCTATCATTTCATTGTGGCTAGCTAGCTAGCTAACAGCCTGTGTGTCCCTGTCGCATAGCATGGGCTTTGATTAACATGCTAATCGATTAACATTTGCAGCACAGTGGCTATTTTCGGTAGTTAACATGAGACACTGACAAACATGACAAAGATTATAATCATGTCATGCATGGCTTAGCACATCAGAAATCAAGATTAACCCAACTAACGTTAGCTAGTTAGCGGCCAGCAGAATGCAGCTGGCCAGCTAATGTGACTGCACTGTCACGACCAAATACCCGACCTGAGTAATTGTAATGAGTACTAAGAAGAAGAGGGAGCCATTGCTCAGCGACATCTGCTGCTTATGAGGACAGGAATGGAGCATAGATATTGTAACACCAAATGGATATTACGGAAAGCAGAGTGGATATTAGACATCCTTGGGGAACAGAAATAGATAGGTATCCGAAAGTATTTTGTTCTAAGTCAAATTTCATAGACCCAAAAGTCTGCAGCTTTATTGTGTCAAGGACTTTCCAGAAACTTTCTCTCTCTGACATACTCAAATTATGCGTCCCAAATGGCACCCTACTCCCTATTTAAAGCACAACTTTTGACCAGGGCATAGGGCTCTGGAAGAAAGTAGTGCACTATATCTGGAATAGTGTTTCATTTGGAATGCAGCCTCTAACTCTGGAGTGCATCATCATCAGGTGTGCTAGCTATAACAGATCAGTCCTCCAGTCCATAGTCCAATCAAAGGCTCTTACAGGCTTCTCACACTCCCTCCTTCAGCCTCACACACTGACACTTGCGCTTTATAAAAAATCCATAAAGCTTCAGAATGATATGATTGGTTTGAACAGCGCTGATTTGATGTGGCGGAGTCCTGTTTCCACATACACATTCCACTGACACACAGAGAGCCGATCATGGTTATGGCTCTCACTGTACTTGTAGACGAACATGAAAACATCAGGGCTTTCCCTCTCTGAAAGCAGATGACTAGTGGTGTAAGTTACATATGCAGATGGAGAGGTGTGTGTTTCACTGATAGGTGAGTTCAGGTGGATCGCGCATCAGCCAAGCTACTATACACATTATACATAACAACCATGGATGGATACAGTAATCATAAGGAGACATCCACTCACTAAACTCGCTGACTGTGTGCCAGTAACTCTTTAGAATTCCCTTTCTGGAGGAGAAAAAAAAACAGTTTACCTGTGAATAAATCAAAGAAATCATTAGAATCATTGGAATCGGAAAAATAATAACGTAATATATTTCTCATGAATTTCTTGTCAGAACACCAACACAGTGGTGAACCTTTGGGTTTCTTTATCGAGATCAAATCTCCACTGATTTGATTATGAAACAGCTCCTTTTTCAAGATTTGATCAGAGAATGCTTGATGTTGTTTGCTCCCCTGCATAGAGAGTATACCTTTTCCTTCTGTAATTCATGCATTGTACTCAGGGCTCTCAAGTCCAAGTGTAATTCATTTTATCTTATCAGCTGTGGTTCAGGCCAGGGCCCAGCCTTATCCCCTCTCCTCTCTCTCCCTGTGTTCAATATTTATAGAGAGCGGTTGAGCTGGGCTGGCCGCTGCAGACTTACATGTTATTCCTGTCACTGATAAAAAAAAAATTGTGCCAGACCAACAAGCCATCACCCAGTCGGGTATGCATTATCCCAAAATAAAGCAGACCCAATTTAACCACCTGGCCCCTCTAACCTTTTGACTTGACTTGTGAATGTTGAATTGGAAAGAGATATTTTTTCCCGAACCTCGTCACAACCTCAGAAAATGGACTTTTCGTGTTCAAGGCAAACACTGAGACATTTAAAACCGGCAGGAGACCAGGCGGCTGTGGACGATCCCGGAGGAAAAGTTAATGTGCCCTAATGCTCTAAATAGGGAATAGGGGCCATTTGGGACACAATCCAAATCTATGTGAGAGGGAACAGAGGGGTGAAGCCCACCCGGACAGGGTCTAATCCAAAACACACAGATGTTTTCTTTTCACTTCTTCTGATAAAACCCCCACCACCACCATTGCTCTCCACTCCTTGCACCCCATTTATATGTTATCTGAGGGACAAAAGGGTGACTGAACAATACACCCCCCCCCCATAGCCCCCTCAGGACCCCCAGCCCAATCCTGCGCTGGGAGAAATGAGGGCTACATCTATGTAGTGCACTATTTTTGACCTGGGCCCATAGGCTATGGTCAAAAGGAATGCACTGTAATAATAAATAGGGTGCCATTTGGAATTCAGCCCAGCTCTCCCCTCTCCTCTCTCCTCTCTCCATCCCTCTCTCTATCCTCTATTTTCTTCCTCCCCCTCTCCTCTCTCCCCTCTCCTCTCTCCCCCCTCTCTATATCCTCTATTTTCTCCCTCTATCCTCTCCTCTCTCCCCTCACCTCTCTCACCTCTCCCTCTATCCTCTCCTCTCTCCCCTCTCCCTCTATCCTCTCCTCTCTACCCTCTCCCTCTATCCTCTCCTCTCTACCCTCTCCCTCTATCCTCTCCTCTCTACCCTCTCCCTCTATCCTCTCCCTCTATCCTCTCCACTCTACCCTCTCCCTCTATCCTCTCCTCTCCTCTCTACCCTCTCCTCTCCTCTCTACCCTCTCCCTCTATCCTCTCCCTCTATCCTCTCCTCTCCTCTCTCCCCTCTCCCTCTATCCTCTCCTCTCTACCCTCTCCCTCTATCCTCTCCTCTCCTCTCTACCCTCTCCCTCTATCCTCTCCTCTCTACCCTCTCCCTCTATCCTCTCCTCTCTACCCTCTCCCTCTCCCTCTCTCCTCTCCTCTCTCCTCCTCTCCTCTCCTCTCCTCTCCTCTCCTCTCCTCTCCTCTCCTCTCCTCTCCTCTCCTCTCCTCTCCTCTCCTCTCCTCTCCTCTCCTCTCTACCCTCTCCCTCTATCCTCTCCTCTCTACCCTCTCCAGTCATGAATGACCAGCACATTCCTCTCCTGCCAGATGCATGGGGACGGGGGCTCCAGAGAATGGGGACCAGACCAGCCCACCCACTCCCTCCTCAGTGCTTCATCACTCAACCAGCCTTGTGCTACTGCTCTATAGGCCCTACATACATCACTCCCTGCGTCCCAAATGGCACACGGGGTACACTATATAGGGAATAGGGTGCCATTTGGGATGCAGTCTTTCTCTGCTGCAGGCAACTTTGTAGAACTCCGTTACACACACTTCATATTATCTGTCCCACTCAATGAGGTTCTGCTTATGTATGGGCTGAAGTGCATGGTGTCCTGAAGATGTTGTATTGGAGAGATAAGAACATTCTATCCCTTGAGTCCTCAAAAAAAACACAAAACATGACAAGTAATTGGAGATGGAGAGGAGTTTCATGTGATCATGATTCTGTATCATACTTTGCGTTGCCGTGAATTCGTTTTGGGCTTGGGGGCTGTGAAGAGACCCCTGGTGGCATGTCTTGTGGGGTATTTGTGGGCGTCTGAGCTGAATGTTATTTGATTATGTAGACAATCTGGAATTTTTGTCACAGTAATATCTATCATAAAAACTAGAAGAGAAGCAGTTGATTGCTCGTCAACCCTCAACTAGGAAAGACTGGCATCCATCAAATCACAAATCAAATCAAATTGTGTTTGTCACATATTTAGCAGATGTTATTGCAGTTTTAGCAATAATAATAAGTATCTAACAGTGCAGTAGAATAGAATAGAGTATATACATATGAGATGAGTAAAGCATCATGTAAACATTATTTAAATGTTATTAAAGTGGCCAGTGATTCTAAGTCTATGTATATAGTGTAGAAGTCTCTAAGGTGCAGGGTTGCGTAACAGGGTGGAAGCCGGCTAGTGATGGCTATTTAACAGTCTGATGGCCTTGAGATAGAAGCTGTTTTCCTGTCTCTTGGTTCCAGTTTTGATGCACCTGTACTGACCTCGCCTTCTGGATGATAGCGGGGTGAACAATCTATGGCTCATGTGGTTGATGTCCTTGATGATCATTTTGGCCTTTCTGTGACATCGGGTGCAGGTGTCCTGGAGGGCAGGTAATTTGCCCCCGGTGATTAGTTAGGCAGACCGCACCACCCTCTGGAGAGCCCTGTGGTTGCGGGTGGTGCAGTTGTGCATCTGTAAAAGTTTGTGAGGGCCAAGACAAATTTCTTCAGCCTCCTGAGGTTGTGTGGGTGGACCGTTTCAGACCATCAGTGATGTGTACGCCGAGGAACTTGACGCTTTCCACCCTCTACACTGCAGTCCCATCGATGTGGATAGGGGCCTGCTCCCTCTGCTGTTTCCTGAAGTCCACAATCAACTCCTTTATTTTGTTGACATTGAGTGAAAGGTTATTTTTCCTTGCACCACCCTCCCAGGGCCCTCACCTCATCCCTGTAGGCTGTCTCGTCATTGTTGGCAATCAGGCCTACTACTGTTGTGTTGTTTGCAAACTTGATGATTGATTTGGAGGTGTGCATGGCCACGCAGTCATGGGTGAACAGGGAGTACAAGAGGGGTCTGATCCTGATCCTGTATTGAGGATCAGTGAAGTGGAGGTGTTGTTTCCTACCTTCACAACCTAGAAGCGGCCCGTCAGGAAGTCCAGGACCCAGTTGCACAGTACTGGGTTCAAACCCAGGGCCCCAAGCTTAATGATGAGCTTGGAGGGTACTTTGGTGTTGAATGCTGAGCTATAGTCAATGAACAGCATTCGTACATAGGTATTCATCTTGTCCAGATGGGATAGGGCAGTGTGCAGTGCGATGGCGATTGCATCATCTGTGGGACGGTATGCAAATTGAAGAGGGTCTAGGGTGTCAGGTAAGTTATCCTTATCTAGCCTCTCAAAGCACTTCATGATGATTGAAGTGAGTGCTACGATAGTCATTTAGTTCAGTTACTTTTGCTTTCTTGGGTACAGGAACAATGGTGGATATCTTGAAGCAAGTTGAATGGGAAAGGAGGATACCTGGTCAGTTGTAGAACTGAATGCCTTCAACTGAAATGCATTTCAGTTGAAGGCCACATTGAACCCAACCCCTCTGAATCAGTGAGGTGCAAGGGGCTGCCAGAATCGACATCCAAGTCTTCGGACAGCAGATTGGGATAGGGAGAGATTTAATATGTCCTTAAACACTCCGGCCAGCTGGTGCTCTGAGGACGCGGATAGGGCTGTCGTCTGGGCCAGCAGCTTTAAATGTCTTAGTCAAGTCGGCCACGGAGAAGTGAGCCCATAGTCCTTGATAGCGGGCCGCGTCAGTGGCACTATGTTATCCTCAAAGCGGGCGAAGCGGGCGAAGCGGGCGAAGAAGGTGTTGATAGGGGCTGTACCAAATGTTTGATGTATTATAATAATTGATTATGCTTATGTTGTATTAATAGAAGGGGCGGGGCTATAAGACCCCCTCCTTACATTTCTAGGGTCCTAGACTACAGATTAAAAATATATGTATTCATTATAGAGGTGTAATATTGTTCCACAGTTTTCTAGTCTCTCTGCCTCTTATAAAGAAACAGTCTGAGAAATGTGTGACTGAGACAGAACTCTGCAGAGGAAGAGTGCAAGAGATAAGATATTCCACAATAAATCAACTTGGGGAGTGGACATTTACTGCCTAGGCCTTAGAAAACACAGGAACCATTGTATCCCTCTTGCAAGTTTATATAGCTGTGTATGCATGCGCTTGTTCTGATTAGTAGAAGGTAATGACGTATGCAGTGACATCACTAGGGCTGGACTTCGGGTTTAATAAAATAACTTGGGACCTTTTCTATTTTACAGAACTTACTCAGAATCATGTGTGCTATGTTCCTGTTGTCAACTTTTGTCTGCAATTGCACTAATAAAGGTTTTTGAATTATTTAATTAAAGATATTGTCAGAATGCTAATTTCACCAATAAGCCAATGATTGACAAGGATTAAGGAACAAACACCAACATCCGTGACGTGGCTGGTTTTCCCTTTGATTGTCTGTAGACACTGCCACATACGTCTCGTGTCTGAGCCGTTGAATTGCGACTTCACTTTGTCTCTGTACTTGCATTTTGCCTGTTTGATTGCCTTACAGAGGGAATAACTACAATATTTGTATTCGGCCATATTCCCAGTCACCTGGCCATGGTGAATTGTGGTGGTTTGCGCTTTCAGCTTTGCTCGAATGCTGCCATCTAGCAACGGTTGTTGATTTGGGTTGGTTTTAATAGTCACAGTGGGTACAACATCCCCTATACACTTCCTGATGAACTCAGTCACTGTATCTGTATATTCATCAATGTTATTCTCAGAAACATATCCCAGTTCACGTGATCAAAACAATCTTGAAGCATGGATTCCAATTGGTCAGACTAGCGTTAAATAGACCTTATAGCACGGGTACTTCCTGTTTGACTTTCTGCCTATAGGAATTGATAGGTAAAATGGAGTCATGATTAGATTTGCCGAAGGGAGGGCGGGGAAATGCCTTGGAGGCATTTCGAAAAGTTGAGTAGCAGTGTTCCAATGTTATACCAGCGCAAGTACTACACTCAATGTGTTGGTAGAACTTCGGTAGCGTTTTCCTCAAATTTGCTTTGTTAAAATCACCAGCTACAATAAATGCAGCCTCGGGATATGTGGTTTCCAGTTTGCATAAAGTCCAGTGTAGTTTCTTCAGGGCCGTTGTGGTATCGGCTTGAGGGGGAATATACACAGCTGTGGCTATAACCAAAGAGAATTATCTTGGGAGGTAATATGGTCGGCATTTGATTGTGAGGTATTCTAGGTTGAGTAAACAAATGGACTGTTTCTGTATGTTATTAAAATCACACCATGAGTAGTTAATCATGAAATATACACTCCAACCTTTCTTCTTCAGACAGGAATAATCCTGTCTGCGCAATATAATGAGAACCTAGATGGCTGTATTGACTGGGACAGTATATCCCGAGAGAGCCATGTTTCCGTGAAACAGAGTATGTTACAACCCCTGATGTCTCTCTGGAATGAGATCCTTGCCCCAAGCTCGTCTACTTTATTATCCAGAGACGGAACATTAGCGAGTAATATACTCGGAAGCAGTGGATGTTGTCCACTCTGAATACCTCTTATCCCCGCCGACAGTGTTTTGGAGCAGCCTCTGGAATAAGTTCAATTGCCCTGGATCCAATTCGAGAAAGTCATATTCCTGGTCGTAATAGTGGTGAGTTACCGTCGCTCTGATATCCAAAGGTTATTTCTGGCTGCATGCATTAACACAAAAAATGTCTAGGCTAATAATGTAAGAAAAAACACAAAAAAAACAAAATACTGCAAAGTTGCTCAGGAGTTAATTAGAAGCAGAGCTGCCATATCTGTCGCCACCATCTTACTTGTTGACGTTAGTTCTGTATGTGCAGTTGAGGGGATACCAGGTCAATTGTACAACTGAATGCATTCAACTGAAATGTGTCTTCTGCATTTAACCCAACCCCTCTGAATCAGAGAGGTGCGGGGGGGATGCCTTAATCAATGTTGGTGCACAAGGCACAATGGTTTAACTTTCTTGCTCAGGGCAGAATGACCTTGACAGCTTGGGGATTTGATCCAGCAACCTTTTGGTTTCTGGCCCAATGCTCCTACCCACCAGGATACCTGTGGGCAAGGAGTGCTATTCTGTTTTGAGTAAGCTGCTGCTAGTACTGGAGATTTTTGTGTCAAAAACACAAAACAGCTTTTCATTACATACATACCCCTCCCCATCTTCACAACAATTTTGTCAATGTGACTTGACCATGATAATTTACCATCCAATGTTATACCTAGGAGTTTAGCTTCCTCAACTTGGTCAATGGTCACACCTTTTATGCACAACTCAAGTTGAGGTTTAGGTCTTATGTTTTGAACCAAACATTTTGAGCCCAATACAATGCTTTTAGTTTTAAATGTATTTAAGTTGTAAATCATTTGTATAAATAGAGATGAGTAATGGCCCAAAGCAACTGCCTTGAGGAACACTGCACTGTACATACAGTATGTGACGTTAGAGAAGCTTCCATTGAAGAATGCTCTCTAGGTACTATTGGACAAATAACTCTCCAACCATGTGGTGGCAGGTGATGTAAAGCCATAGCAAGTGAGTTTCTTCAAAAACAATTTATGATCAATAACATCAAAGGCTGCTCTGGGTCTGAGCAGGGTGAGAACATGTGGGTCTGGGCAGGGTGAGAGCAGGTGGGTGAGGGCAGGGTGAGAACATGTGGGTCTGAGCAGGGTGAGAACATGTGGGTCTGGGCAGGGTGAGAACATGTGGGTCTGGGCAGGGTGAGAACATGTGGGTCTGAGCAGGGTGAGAACATGTGGGTCTGAGCAGGGTGAGAACATGTGGGTCTGGGCAGGGAGAGAACATGTGGGTCTGGGCAGGGTGAGAACATGTCTGGGCAGGGAGAGAACTGGGGTCTGAGGGTGAGAACATGTGGGTGAGGGCAGGTGGGTGAGGGCAAGAACATGTGGGTCTGGGCAGGGTGAGAACATGTGGGTCTGGGCAGGGTGAGAACATGTGGGTCTGGGCAGGGTCTGAGAACATGAACATGGGTCTGGGCAGGGTGAGAACATGTGGGTCTGGGCAGGGTGAGAACATGTGGGTGGGGCAGGGTGAGAACATGTGGGTCTGGGCAGGGTGAGAACATGTGGGTCTGGGGCAGGGTGAGAACATGTGGGTCTGGGCAGGGTGAGAACATGTGGGTGAGGGCAGGGGTCTGAGAACATGTGGGTCTGGGCAGGGTGAGAACATGTGGGTCTGGGCAGGGTGAGAACATGTGGGTCTGGGCAGGGTGAGAACATGTGGGTGAGGGCAGGGTGAGAACATGTGGGTCTGGGCAGGGTGAGAACATGGGGGTGAGGGCAGGGTGAGAACATTTGGGTCTGGGCAGGGTGAGAACATGGTGGGTCTGGGCAGGGTGAGAACATGTGGGTCTGAGGGTGAGAACAGGGGGTGAGAAACATGTGGGTCTGGGCAGGGTGAGAACATGTGGGTCTGGGCAGGGTGAGAACATGTGGGTCTGGGCAGGGTGAGAACATGTGGGTCTGGGCAGGGTGAGAACATGTGGGTGAGGGCAGGGTGAGAACATGTGGGTCTGGGCAGGGTGAGAACATGTGGGTCTGGGCAGGGTGAGAACATGTGGGTCTGGGCAGGGTGAGAACATGTGGGTCTGGGCAGGGTGAGAACATGTGGGTCTGGGCAGGGTGAGAACATGTGGGTCTGGGCAGGGTGAGAACATGTGGGTCTGGGCAGGGTGAGAACATGTGGGTCTGGGCAGGGTGAGAACATGTGGGTGAGGGCAGGGTGAGAACATGTGGGTCTGGGCAGTTGTGATGTTGTTGATGTTTGTCTGCATGTTGTATTTTGTTTGTGTATTATTAGATATTCAAACTTATCCTCCATAACGTTTGAGGTGATAGCAATTTGCCAAAGAAATTCTGTATTTTCATTCTCCTATTAATTTCATTAATATCAAGTCCATGGCCGTGATGATTGTTTATTGCTCTACCATTTCTTCATCCTGTCTCCAAAATCTCAGAAAAACATGTTTCTGTTCAACATTTACCGTGAGGTTTTTGGATGAGGTAAACACTGGCTTCTAAGTACAATAAACAACTATGTCACATAGAGCTGGCAAGAGATGAAAAGGCATGGCATCCAGGCTTGCAACTCACAATACATCTCAAAGCAAATATCCTAAAACTTTGGTGGTTGATGGTTAACGAGACACTCAGAAATGAATACAAATAAGGCCCAAAGATGATCTCCCACAGGGGGCAGAGAGAACAGATTGAAGCGGAGAGCATGACGTGACTCCAGTGATGCCCACGGAGCTGAAATCCTCTCTGCCTGCATTCCAAATAATCCCCTATTCACTGTATAGTGCACTACTTTTGATCAGGGTCCCCACAGGCACTATAAATAGTGAACAGGATGCCATTCGGGACTGAACCGCTCTCTGCCTTTCTCCTCTCTCCACTCATTTCGTCTGTCTAGGGGGTTGAAACAGGCCTGAGGAACTGGCGGGTGGCTCTGAAGTGCCAGTCTACGTTACATCCAAAATGGCACCCTATTCCCTATATAGTGCATTGCTTTTGGCCAGGGCCCATAGGGTAGTAGTGCACTATAAAGGGAATAGGGTGCCATTTGGGACTCCCACAGTCGCTCTCTGGTGAGAATTGATTTTCCACCCGTCCCCAGCAGCAAAGGCTCAGGTCACATCCCTTGCCTGCCTGAGCAAGATAACAACCAAATGAAGTGAAACCAAGTCACCTGGAACTGCAAAAAGTTGTGATATTGTCTCAAATTGACCAGCACGTTTTAGGGGCACAGTCCAATGTTACAGGCTATGTGGGCATGTGGCATGGTTTGTGTGTGTGTGTGTGTGTGTGTGTGTGTGTGTGTGTGTGTGTGTGTGTGTGTGTGTGTGTGTGTGTGTGTGTGTGTGTGTGTGTGTGTGTGTGTGTGTGTGTGTGTGTGTGTGTGTGTGTGTGTGTGTGTGTGTGTGTGTGTGTGTGTGTGTGTGTGTGTGTGTGTGTGTGTGTGTGTGTGTGTGTGTGTGAGAGAGAGAAAGAGACATATGGGCCATTTCTTGCATGGATTGGATGCCTTTTTTACTTAGATGGAATGAAATGGTTTGTCTTCAATACCATTCCCTCTGTCTCTCTCTCGCTAACTCACTCTCTCTCACTCTCCTTCTTTCCTGTCTACCCTCGTTATTTCTCTAAGGCATTTTATCTGATTATGAGTACTTTGCAATCTGCGACAGTTTGATTAATGCCTCTCTTCCATGAGTAGAATTTTTAACAGCACCTCCTTGGCGCTCAATACACACCCAATTATGCATCTGGAAGCCGGGTAACCTTGAATTTATGTTGCCACGGCAACAGAACCGGTCATGCATTATGGATTATCATTGAAATTCTACACCACCTACCTAACATAATAATGGGAGCTTGAGACTTAATCAAATCAGCCATTCTCTCCCTGTGTGTGTGTGTGTGTGTGTGTGTGTGTGTGTGTGTGTGTGTGTGTGTGTGTGTGTGTGTGTGTGTGTGTGTGTGTGTGTGTGTGTGTGTGTGTGTGTGTGTGTGTGTGTGTGTGTGTGTGTGCGCGCACTGTGTTTGGGTGTGTTGCAGGCGTTGCTCCCTGCTGGGCGGTGTGCTGTTGGAGCGGAGGCTGGGCAAATAAGGATGCTGCAAGCTGGTTGCTGCCTGTGTGTAGACAGGTGACTATCTCAAATGCACATCCATCACTATGCTAGGTCTGAGCTGTGGCAATACAGACATGACAGGAGTGTGCAATCACCAGTCCACCACCAAGGTGATATAGCGAACCATGCAGACATCCATCGCAGGTCAGCTGTCAATACAGACATGACAGGAGTGTGCAATCACCAGTCCACCACCTGATTGTTTCACAGCACTTCCAGTTAATGGTTCTAATTACCTTAATGTGCTTTGCTGTACAGCTCCATTCACTGGCTGTGTCCTAAATGGCACCTTATTCCCTATATAGTGCACTACTTTTGACCATTAGCCATTTTGACTGTGGGCGCTGGTCAATATATAGGGAACAGCATGCCATTTGGGACAGACACTGTATTGAGTAAAGGGGCAGGAAGCTCAATCTTGAAACCCGCCAAGGCTAAATTAACACTGGGAATCAATGAAGAGAAGAACAATGACTTCCTCCCTCTCTTTCAATTGGAGGACCTTCTATTCTCTTCTCTCCTTTAACGCCAATGAATCAACCACTGAAGCCATGGACACAGACAGGGCAGAGTGAAAGGCAACGAGAGACAAAGGATTCTAGAGTAATTATTCCATAATTATGTCCATGATGTCCTTGTGGCTGTCTGGATATGAACACAGGAATAAAGAGCACCTTGGAGAGGGGAACGAACACAGGTAGGTGGAATCACTGGAATCCCTTTATCCTAACTGCAAACAAACAGCTCATTCCCAATTTCCCAGAGCTTGGAAATGAGAATATAGGGAATTACAGGAAGATCTGTTCAATTCATCTTGCACAGCACTCAGACATATTCCTGTGTAAATGTTATGTGTCACCATAGAAGTTTTACAATATAATATTTTACAGGGACATTACAGAGTACAACAGACTCCCCTTGCACATGTTCCAGACCGATTTTTAGTTCCTGAAGACGCAATAAAACATGACTTTACATGTGATATGTCTGCATTTGTTCCTGTCTCCCTCAGACTGGTGTAGTCCAGTAACAAGGATGGGAGTACACACACAAACACAAAACTGGACCCTGGCTGGATAGAGTTAATGAAGTACGTCAACTACGTGCGTCCTGCAGCAGCATTTTAAACCTAATTTATGTCCAGCCTTGTATTCCTGAGTGACAACACAGTGGAAGGGCTAGTAAAGCACTGTTTCAGCAGGTTTTCACCGTCCCTCCCGTCCCGTCCCTCCCGTCCCGTTCCGTCCCGTCCCTCTCGTCCCGTCCCTCCCGTCCCGTTCCGTCCCGTCCCTCTTGTCCCGTCCCTCTCGTCCCGTCCCTCTCGTCCCGTCCCTCTCGTCCCGTCCCTCTCGTCCCGTCCCTCTCGTCCCGTCCCTCCCGTCCCGTTCCGTTCCGTCCCGTCCCGTCCCTCTCGTCCCGTCCCTCTCGTCCCGTCCCGTTCCGTCCCGTCCCTCTCGTCCCGTCCCTCTCGTCCCGTCCCTCTCGTCCCGTCCCTCTCGTCCCGTCCCTCTCGTCCCGTCCCAGCCGCACTGATAGAAACTCATTACAGCCAAGGCTGCGCTCGCTAATGGTGTTGTTGTGTTTGCTCATTTCCTTTTCTTTGCCTAGTTTCACACAGTGGACGGCAGGTCATTTTTCATGGCTAATCTGTCCTGGGAGGAAAGGACTCCTTTAGCCTTTTACCATTGATGCAGAAGGGACAAAAAAAGACACGTTTCATCACTGACTGAATCAGGGGAGGCTGGAAGTGCGTCACAAAATGGCACTCTATATTTGACCAGGGCCCATAGGGAATAGGGAATATGGTACCATTTGGGACACAGGCTGAATTACTTTCTGGGGCTGGGGGGTGTGCTGCAGGGGTGTAAGCCAGGGCCATTGGTAATTAACATGCATCCATCATGCTTACTACACAGCTGCTGAAAACTGGTCTGTGATCTAAGGTATAGATTAACGGTTGGTGCACTTCTTGCCTTAAAGAGCAGTAGTTTTAAAGAGACAGTTTGGGAAGAGTAACACCTAAAGAGAACTTGTGCTAATATATCGTAGAATGCCCAAAATTAAACTTAGAATATGGGAGATGATGCTAATATAACATTTTTCTCAGGGATTGCCATTCATATAAATATAGGTACCAGACACGTCTTTATGATGTGATTATTTGTCCATCCATTTTTTTTAAACATGCCCAATAGTGCTTTCAATTATGACTGCTCCCTGTTGATTTGACAGTGTCAAGATTCACATGTTCTATATAGCAGCAGATCTTTCATGAATGTGAGCAATGAGCATCCTCCCAGTTCACTCGCCTTACCTGTGGGCCTCTTGTTAGAACCTTTCACTCCCTCACATCTGTCTTCTTCAATAACATGACAAAACGAAAATAGAGAAAATTAAAAACAGATATTCGATCAAATACAGTGCAAATTAGAATGCCTGGTCAAATGAGTTTGTCTCTCTGATTGAGGACAGAGCAATTGGCGCTGACAGGTCCCAAACAGAATCTGTCAAAGCAGTAATGGCAGTGAAGTAAGCAGGTGATGGATTTGGCTGTCTGAATCTATTCCTCCAGTCCGAGCGTGGAATCAGGAAAGGTGGAATGCATGCAGTGCATATTCACTATAATTAGCCACAAGCAGTCATTTTTGGAGCCAGAAAGGTATGCAATCTAAAAGGCAAGTATCTATCCCCCATACCAGCGCTAATGGAATATTGGAATATGTTTTGAAGGTGCATATTATCATTTTGACATGTCACGTTTGAGTGGAAGACCAAAACAATTGCTAGGGGGGCTGGAGCTATTCTGTTCTTATTTACATAACACTGCCTACACAGTTGAATGAAAGGAAAGGAAACAGGCCATTTTGAGAAAGTGTCTCTCCAACCACATTATTTTGAGTTACCTAAGTGGTGCTAGAGCTGGAACAGACATTAAAGTCTGAGATCAGGTCGATGGGATGAACAGCCCTAGAAACACATAAAGTGGTCTTTTTTATTTTCAGTGTTCAGCACATGTGAAAAGCAGAGACAGGCACTCCATTCCTTACATAGTGCACTACGGGCCCTGGTCAAAAGTAGTGCACTAGATAGGGAATAGGGATGCCATTTGGGATGCAGACAGTGTGTAAATACTGGGAAACATGATGAAAGAGTAGGAAGTAGTCCATGTATGATGAAAATAGAAACACACTTATATAAAATTGTAAAGTGGGACTAGTAACATAAACAAGAACATTCGTATTTGCTGACTTCACAAAATAGGACACAAGGGATGCAATAACGTCATTAAAAGAGTTCAGGTGGGCCTTCGCTCTTTAGCAAACAAAGGAAAGGAGGGGTGCTCAACAACAATGATGAAAATCATGAGAATGGCTTACCAAGATAACTTCAAAAAGGTAAAAAGAGTTGGAGCACAAAAAGGCAGAGATTTATTGATTTTTACTCACTTTAATCCATTGTACAGGAAGCGAACAGGTGACTGACGTTTCGACGTCAAGCTGACGTCTTCCTCAGAGTGACCTGACCATTGCACCTAGCTCCTGTTTATAACCTAGTGGTCCACTGAGACACAACAATGTAAACATATTCTAATGATAATATGTTTCAAGGTAAATGTCATTGTATGCTGCAGCGTTAAGATTTCCCTTCACTGGAAGTAAGGGGCCTAGCTTGAACCACGAAAACAGCCCCAGACCATTATTCCTCCTCCACCAAACTTTACAGTTGGCACTATTCATTGGGGTAGGTAGCGTTCTCCTGGCATCCGCCAAACCCAGATTAATCAGTTGGACTGCCAGATGGTAAAGTGTGATTCATCACTGTAGAGAACTTGTTTCAACTGCTCCAGAGTCCATTGAGTTTTACACCAATCCAACCGACGCTTGGCATTATGCATGGTGATCTTAGGCTTGTGTGTGGCTGCACGGCCATGGATTCCCATTTCATGAAGCTCCCGGCGAACAGTTATTGTACTGACGTTGCTTCTAGAGGCAGTCTGGAACTCGGTAGTGAGTGTTGCAACCGAGGACAGACCATTTTATACATGCTACGCACTTCAGCACTCTATGGTCCCGTTCTCTGAGCTTGTGTGGCCTACCACTTTGGGGCTGAGCCATTGTTGCTCCTAGAAATGTCCAAATGTGACGAACTGACTTGTTGGAAAATTTGCTATGTTGAAAGTCCCTGGGCCCTTCAGTAAGGCCATTCTACTGCCAATGTTTGTCTATGGAGATTGCATGGGTGTGTGCTAAGTTGTATACAGCTGTCAGCAACAGGTGTGGCTGAAATAGCCAAATCCACTTATTTGAAGGGGTGTTCACATACTTTGTATATATAGTGTACATAAAGGGGCCCGGATGACATTATGGTGCACCCCAACCCCATCCTCACACTCCCTCAGTGGCCATTGGGTCAGTAGTGAAGGTAGAGGAGGGTCTCCAAATTCCATATTAGTATATGTAGTACCACCTTGGCCCTATACAGGGAAGCTCTTATGTTCAATTCTGTTCAACACATGGCTCCCTGGGCCCCAATCCCAGAATAACAGTTCCTTCTGGTACCCACAATCCTGGAGCCCCAAAAGAGAGGTACTTCAAGCATAAAAATAACATTATTATGAATAAGTGATTATAATATTATCTCAACCCTTGGTCATTTCTACCTAATGCATTATGATATGTAACGTCAACTTGCCCCATACACCAAAACACTTTTTACTTGAGCTGAATTCTATTTAAGAAAACAATGTAATGCAATTCATAATCTAACACTTGACTTCTTCCTCCTTTACTAGCTCTGACATTGCTGATGGCTACTTTACTGAGGAAAAATGTATGTGATATGTGGTTGTCCCACCTAGCTATCTTAAGATGAATTCACTAAGTATAAGGGCGTCTGCTAAATTACTAAAATGTCAATGTAAATATCATGGAATATAAATGGGCTAAATAGCACTATTAAATTGCCCACACTGCAAGTCCCATATGTTGAAGTGTTTTTGAATCTCGTCCTGGCCACCACAGAGCTGTTTGTTTTGGCAAACTGTCCTGGGACCAGTCTGTGAGGATGGATGCGCTGCGTCCCAAAGGCCACCATATTCCCCACATAGGGCTTTTTTTTACCAGAGCCCTATGTTCAAAAGTAGTGCACCATAAAGGGAATAGGGTGCCATTTGTGATGCAGCCACAGAGAGAGCAGCTGGGACATGAATAGGCAAAACCAGGCCCAAGCAGTAACTAACCAACCAACCAACAACACAGACTCCCATCGCCCATCCCTCATAAGCATCTCTCAGGGGCCTGCTTCATAATGGTGTAGGAGAGACAAAAAAAAAGGTTTTATTGTCACATACACTGGATAGGTCCAGTGAAATGTGTTGTTTTACAGACAAACAATAGTAGTAAGGTGCCAGAGGAACACTCACATATCCAGAAGGCCAGTCCTGCAGGAGCTCCAAGGTCCAAGAGCTAGAGTGTGACATCCCCCTTGGGACTCCATAGAAGACAAGGGAGGAGGAAGGAGGGCTATGTCCCAGATTTTTTAAATGGCCGTCTATCCATGTTCATACTTATTCATTTCTATTCACGTATCCAGTCCTTTGCAAGTCATCATTTATGAAGAAAAGGACATAAGGCAGCAATAACTTCATTTGTGAATGCTATGTAAGGAAATCTAAATAACGCTATGTTCAGATAATGTAACAAATAATAAAGGGATAGCCAAACACCTAGATTTCATGTCTAAAATGCTGAAGCGTACAGTTTTACAAGTTTCAGATTTACTGGGCCTAAGGCTACAGCGCAGATGGATAATTGACTATGTATGAGTGGATTTTGTCACTCTGTTATTTGCCAAACACAGTGTTCTCATTATTTATACAGTCATTACAAACCCAACAGACTTGCACTGAGTCTGAAACTCACTGGGAGGGCCTCCATTAATTTGTGACGTTGGACTGCCAAAACGGAAAAATATATATTCAGCAATGCACAAAAGAATGAGCCCAAATGGAACCTCTTAATCACACAAAATTCTATTTGCCAATGCCAATACATGACTGCGCATGCTGTACCTCCGTGTATTTTATCCACATAAACCACATCATTCTATTTTGTCCCCATAAACCACAGCAACCAAGAAAAGGTGACAGTTACCAATAACATTTATGCAAGTCTATTCCTGAATTGCCATGAAACCGTGGGCTATTTATAGTGTACTAGCAGCCAGTCAGGCCGAAAGGAAAAAGGGGAATCAGACAAACCAGGAAAGTGTTTGAGTTCTATTCAGGACTCCTGACATGCAGTCAGATGTCTCAGGCAAAATAACAGTGCAAGCTGATTAGCCAGAGTGAAGCTCCATTCGATGCAGTGGATCTGCAGCTAGTTTCCCTTAACTGTCTGTTGCATTGTGTCTCTCGGAGGAATGGAACGTTTTGTAACAGTGAAGGCGGCGATGGTACAGTTACCTTCGGCTTCATCTCTTTCAAGTCAACGCTTCTAGAATAATGAACTCCATACTTGTGTCAGTTAACATACATGTTGGATGAGTTACTGTTCTTTGGCGCTGATCCACTTGATCTTTTGGAAGGAGGGATGAAGGATGTAGAAGGATGGAGGGAGGGATGGAGCCAGATGGGTTACCAGACCTACAGTATACATTAATCATATGATAATAGTACACGTTCCCCAATTATTATCATATTCAAAAAGTTGTTCAACCGGAACCTCGCCATTTCCTGAATTTGTCCATTTTCCACAGACAAATATATCCATAACCAGCAGCTTTGTAAGTGCTGCTTTCTATTAGCTTTCGCTTGGTCAAGATCTGCACAATCTGGTGGAATAGAACTAACATATTTTCCAGTTATCTGGTTTCTGACAGAAGCCTGGCAAGAGAGGAAGAGGGAGGCTGGCTTGGCACAGAGTGTAGTACGGCGTTCCGCTGTGCTGTCTGTCCTCTCCGTGCCAACATCTTGGCACCCTATTCCCTACATAGTAGGGCTTTGGTTAAAAGTAAAAGTAGTGCACAATGTAGGGAATAGGGTGCCACTTTTCGTTTCTCTCAGGGAGGAAACTGCTCTGGTGCATAGGACTGAACTTAACGGGAGATGGAATCTTCTGCCCCCGACATTCAAATCTCAGAGCAAGGTCTCAGTATCTCAAGGCCTCAAGTATAGATCTGCAATTTACACATCAGCAATCACTCATACATTGTTCATTAGTCTGATATGTGGCTGTAAAGACGCCATCCCATGTCCATACACAATGTTCATCATGAATTAGGGGTTTGCTGGCCTTGACATTTAATTTGATTTGTTTTGATTGGGAAGAGCAAAACAACAGAAAGCAGCTGAAAACTTTGCTGCCAAACTTCAGATGGAGGCGATTATTTTCAGAGCAGCAGCCTGCTGTATTACCACAGGAACAACAAAACAGATGAAAAGGGTCAGCAAGACAGAAAAGCCCCATCCTTCTCCATCCCTCCCTCCCATCCACCTACCCAATGGTTTGTGACACACGACACATTTCCTTTGGGATTTTGGGGAAGACGAGGGGAGAGAAAGAGGGGGGTAGAGGAGAGAACGAGAAAACCACAAGGAGTCCTTTATTTCTCTCTCGATTGAACAAACAGTGTTCTCCCTGGAGTCCCCACTCTTCTGGGTGTGGCTAACTTCTCAGAGTTACAGGCCATGGAGGCAGCATTATGTCACGTTTCTATACAGGATTTGTCCCAGTGTTTTACCCAAAAGGCTCAGACTTTTCTTTTTCCATCTACGCGGGCCGGCACCCGTGTCTCACAGCCATGGCTCCGGAGGACCTGCTCTCAACTCCTACAAAACAATGTCTGACAGGAACCTTTAACACCTTCTCACAAAACAACTGTTTTGATGATGCAGAGGTTGTTGATTCTGCTCTTCACAAGTCCTCACTGCCAGTCCTAGCTTTGGAAACACTATCTTTATAGTGTACCATTGGTGTTACAGTCGAAAAGCATCCCACACAAAAATCCCCAATAGGCCAGTGGTAGGAGGAGGAGGAGGAAGGGAGAGAAGGGTGGGATAGTTGGGGGCAGATGCCAGACACCATCGAGAGCAGATGGGGCTTGATGAATCCTGAAAGGAAGGAATTGAAACCCGCTGAAGTTGCCAAGCGGCCAGCCACAATTATCGCCGCGCCTTTGGGTTCATTGTCAATTAGAGTGGCGGTTGAGGCGAGCGGCAGCTGTGGCAGATGGCTAGGTTCCAAAGAGAAGGAGGGGAGTTAGGGGTGGAGGAGGAGGGGCATTAGGGTGGAGGAGGGGAGTTAGGGTGGAGGAGGAGGGGAATTAGGGTGTAGGAGGGGAGTTAGGGAGGAGGAGGATGGGCATTAGGGTGGAGGAGGGGAGTTAGGGTGGAAGAGGAAGGGAGTTAGGGGGGGAGTGGAGGAGGGGAGGGGAATTAGGGTGGGAGGGGAGTTAAGGGGAGGATGGGCATTAGGGGTGGAGGAGTTAGGGTGGAAGAGGAAGGGAGTTAGGGGTGGAGGAGGGGAGTTAGGGTGGAGGAGGAGGGGAGTTAGGGGTGGAGGAGGAGGGGAGTTAGGGTGGAGGAGGGGAGTTAGGGTGGAGGAGGGGAGTTAGGGTGGAGGAGGAGGGGAGTTAGGGGGAGGAGGAAGGGAGTTAGGGGTGGAGGAGGGGAGTTAGGGGTGGAGGAGGATGAGAATTAGGGAGGAGGAGGGGAGTTAGGGGTGAGGAGGAGGGGAATTATGGTAGAGGAGAAGGAGAATTATGGTGGAGGAGGAGGAAGTTACGGTGGAGGAGGAAAGGAGTTATGATGGAGGAGGAGTGGAGTAAGGGGTGGAGGAGGGGAGTTAGGGAGGAGGAGGAGAGTTATGATGGAGGAGGAGGGGAATTATGATGGAGGAGGAGGGGAGTTAGGGTGGAGGAGGAGGGGAGTTTGGGTGGAGGAGGAGGGGAGTTATGATGGAGGAGGAGGGGAGTTATGATGGAGGAGGAGGGAAGTTAAGGTGGAGGAGGAGGGGAGTTATGATGGAGGAGGAGAAGGAGGAGGAGGGGGAGTTATGATGAGGAGGAGGAGGAGGAGGAGGGTGGAGGAGGAGGGGAGTTATGATGGAGGAGGGGAGTTAAGGTGGAGGAGGAGGAGGAGGAGGAGGAGGAGGAGGAGGAGGAGGGGAGTTAAGGTGGAGGAGGAGGGGGAGGGGAGATATGATGGAGGAGGAGGGGAGTTAGGGGTGGAGGATGAGGGGAGTTATGATGGAGGAGGGGGAGTTATGATGGAGGAGGGAAGTAGTTAGGGTGGAGGAGGAGGGGAGTTATGATGGAGGAGGGGACTTATGATGGAGGAGGAGGGGAATTATGATGGAGGAGGAGGGGAGTTATGATGGAGGAGGAGGGGAGTTTGGGTGGAGGAGGAGGGGAGTTATGATGGAGGAGGAGGGGAATTATGATGGAGGAGGAGGGGAGTTATGATGGAGGAGGAGGGGAGTTATGATGGAGGAGGGGAGTTATGATGGAGGAGGAAGTAGTTAGGGTGGAGGAGGAGGGGAGTTATGATGGAGGAGGGGAGTTATGATGGAGGAGGAGGGGAATTATGATGGAGGAGGAGGGGAGTTAGGGTGGAGGAGGAGGGGAGTTTGGGTGGAGGAGGAGGGGAGTTATGATGGAGGAGGAGGGGAGTTATGATGGAGGAGGAGGGGAGTTAAGGTGGAGGAGGAGGGGAGTTATGATGGAGGAGGAGGGGAGTTATGATGAGGAGGAGGAGGAGGAGGAGGAGGAGGAGGGGAGTTAAGGTGGAGGAGGAGGGGGAGGGGAGATATGATGGAGGAGGAGGGGAGTTAGGGGTGGAGGAGGAGGGGAGTTATGATGGAGGAGGAGGGGAGTTATGATGGAGGAGGGGGGGAGTTATGATGGAGGAGGAGGGGAGTTATGATGGAGGAGGGGGGAGTTATGATGGAGGAGGAGGAGAATTAGGGTGGAGGAGGATGGGAGTTATGATGGAGGAGGAGGGGAGTTATGATGGAGGAGGAGGGGAGTTATGATGGAGGAGGAGGAGAATTAGGGTGGAGGAGGAGGGGAGTTATGATGGAGGAGGAGGGGAGTTATGATGGAGGAGGAGGGGAGTTATGATGGAGGAGGAGGAGAATTAGGGTGGAGGAGGAGGGGAGTTATGATGGAGGAGGAGGGGAGTTATGATGGAGGAGGAGGGGAGTTATGATGGAGGAGGAGGGGAGTTATGATGGAGGAGGAGGGGAGTTATGATGGAGGAGGAGGGGAGTTATGATGGAGGAGGAGGGGAGTTATGATGGAGGAGGAGGGGAGTTATGATGGAGGAGGAGGGGAATTATGATGGAGGAGGAGGGGAGTTATGATGGAGGAGGAGGGGAGTTATGATGGAGGAGGAGGGGAGTTATGATGGAGGAGGAGGGGAATTAGGGTGGAGGAGGAGGGGAGTTATGATGGAGGAGGAGGGGAGTTATGATGGAGGAGGAGGGGAGTTATGATGGAGGAGGAGGGGAGTTATGATGGAGGAGGAGGGGAGGGGAGTTATGATGGAGGAGGAGGGGAGTTATGATGGAGGAGGAGGGGAGTTATGATGGAGGAGGAGGGGAGTTATGACGGAGGAGGAGGGGAGTTATGATGGAGGAGGAGGGGAGTTATGATGGAGGAGGAGGGGAGTTATGATGGAGGAGGAGGGGAGTTATGATGGAGGAGGAGGGGAGTTATGATGGAGGAGGAGGGGAGTTATGATGGAGGAGGAGGGGAGTTATGATGGAGGAGGAGGGGAGTTATGATGGAGGAGGAGGGGAGTTATGATGGAGGAGGAGGGGAGTTATGATGGAGGAGGAGGGGAGTTATGATGGAGGAGGAGGAGTTATGATGGAGGAGGAGGAGGGGAGTTATGATGGAGGAGGAGGGGAGTTATGATGGAGGAGGAGGGGAGATGAGGAGGAGGAGTTATGATGGAGGAGGAGGGGAGTTATGATGGAGGAGGAGGGGAGTTATGATGGAGGAGGAGGGGGGGTGTTATGATGGAGGAGGAGGGGAGTTATGATGGAGGAGGAGGGAGTTATGATGGAGGAGGAGGGGAGTTATGATGGAGGAGGAGGAGTTATGATGGAGGAGGAGGGGAGTTATGAGGAGGAGGAGGAGGAGTTATGATGGAGGAGGAGGGGAGTTATGGGTGGATGGAGGAGGAGGGGTGGAGTTATGATGGAGGAGGAGGGGAGTTATGATGGAGGAGGAGGGGAGTTATGATGGAGGAGGAGGAGAATTAGGAGTGGAGGAGGAGGGGAGTTATGGGAGTGGAGGAGGAGGGGAGTTATGATGGAGGAGGAGGGGGAGTTATGATGGAGGAGGAGGAGAATTAGGGTGGAGGAGGAGGGGAGTTATGATGGAGGAGGAGGGGAGTTATGATGGAGGAGGAGGGGAGTTATGATGGAGGAGGAGGGGAGTTATGATGGAGGAGGAGGGGAGTTATGATGGAGGAGGAGGGGAGTTATGATGGAGGAGGGGGGCTTATGATGGAGGAGGAGGGGAGTTATGATGGAGGAGCAGGGGAGTTATGATGGAGGAGGAGGAAATTATGATAGGGGTGGAGGAGTTATGATGGAGGAGGAGGGGAGTTATGATGGAGGAGGAGGGGAGTTATGATGGAGGAGGAGGGAGTTATGATGGAGGAGGAGGGGAGTTATGATGGAGGAGGAGGGGAGTTATGATGGAGGAGGAGGGGAGTTATGATGGAGGAGGGGGGAGTTATGATGGAGGAGGAGGGGAGTTATGATGGAGGAGGAGGGGAGTTATGATGGAGGAGGAGGGGAGTTATGATGGAGGAGGAGGGGAGTTATGATGGAGGAGGAGGGAGTTATGATGGAGGAGGGGGAGTTATGATGGAGGAGGAGGGGAGTTATGATGGAGGAGGAGGGGTTATGATGGAGGAGGAGGGGAGTTATGATGGAGGAGGAGGGGAGTTATGATGGAGGAGGAGGAGTTATGATGGAGGAGGAGGAGAATTATGATGGAGGAGGAGGGGAGTTATGATGGAGGAGGAGGGGAGTTATGATGGAGGAGGAGGAGGGGGAGTTATGATGGAGGAGGAGGGGAGTTATGATGGAGGAGGAGGGGAGTTATGATGGAGGAGGAGGGGAGTTATGATGGAGGAGGAGGGGAGTTATGATGGAGGAGGGGAGTTATGATGGAGGAGGAAAGTAGTTAGCGTTGAGGAGGAGGGGAGTTATGATGGAGGAGGAGGGGAATTATGATGGAGGAGGAGGGGAATTAGGGTGGAGGAGGAGGGGAGTTAGGGTGGAGGAGGAGGGGAGTTTGGGTGGAGGAGGAGGGGAGTTTGGGTAGAGGAGGGGAATTAGGGATGGAGGAGGAGGGGAGTTATGGTGGAGGAGGAGGGGAGTTATGATGGAGGAGGAGGGGAATTAGGGTGGAGGAGGAGGAGGAGGGGAGTTATGAGGGGAGTTAGGGGTGGAGGAGGAGGGGTGTTAGGGTGGAGGAGGAAGGGAGTGGGGGTGGAGGAGGAGGGGTGTTAGGGTGGAGGAGGAAGGGAGTTAGGGGTGGAGGAGGGGAGTTAGGGTGGAGGAGGAGGGGAATTAGGGTGTAGGAGGGGAGTTAGGGAGGAGGAGGATGGGCATTAGGGTGGAGGAGGGGAGTTAGGGTGGAGGAGGAAGGGAGTTAGGGGTGGAGGAGGAGGGGAGTTAGGAGTGGAGGAGGGGAGTTAGGGTGGAGGAGGGGAGTTAGGGGTGGAGGAGGAGGGGAGTTAGGGGTGGAGGAGGAGGGGCTTTAGGGTGGAGTAGGAAGGGAGTTAGGGGTGGAGGAGGGGAGTTAGGGTGGAGGAGGAGGGGAGTTAGGGGTGGAGGAGGGGAGTTAGGGGTGGAGGAGGATGAGAATTAGGGAGGAGGAGGGGAGTTAGGGGTGGAGGAGGCTGAGAATTAGGGAGGAGGAGGGGAATTATGGTAGAGGAAAAGGAGAATTATGGTGGAGGAGGAGGAAGTTACGGTGGAGGAGGAAAGGAGTTATGATGGAGGAGGAGTGGAGTAAGGGGTGGAGGAGGGTAATTATGGTGGAGGAGGAGGAGAATTATGGCGGAGGAGCAGGGGAGTACGGACGAGAAGGAGGGGATTTCGGAGTGGAGGAGGGGAGTTAGGGGTGGAGGAGGAGGGGAGTTACAGTGGAGGAGGAGGAGGGGAGTTAGGGTGGAAGAGGATGGGAGTTAGGGTGGAGGAGGGGATTTAGGATGGAGGAGGACGGGAGTTAGGGGTGGAGGAGGTGGGGAGTTACAGTGGAGGAGGAGGAGGGGAGTTAGGGTGGAAGAGGAGGGGATTAAGGGTGGAGGAGGGGAATTAGGGAGGAGAAAGTGGAGGAATTAGGCTGGAGGTGGAAGGGAGTTAGGGTGGAAGAACGGGAGAGATGGGACTGGGGCTGTATATTTTTCTCTCTTACCTACCCTCCTGTCTTTCTCTCTCTCTCTACCTACCCTCCTGTCTTTTCTCTCTCTATCTACCCTCCTGTGTCTTTTTCTTTCTCTACCTAAACTCCTGTGTCTTTTTCTCTCTCTACCTACCCTCCTGTATATTTCTCACTCTCTTACCTACCCTCCGGTGTCTTTCTCTCTCTCGACCGACCCTCCTGTGTCTTTCTCTCTCTCTACCAACCCTCCTGTGTCTTTCTCTCTCTACCTACCCTCCTGTATATTTCTCACTCTCTTACATACCCTCCTGTGTCTTTCTCTCTCTCTACCTACCCTCCTGTGTCTTTCTCTCTCTCTACCCACCCTCCTGTGTCTTTCTCTCTCTCTCTAACAACCCTCCTGTGTCTTTCTCTCTCTCTCTCTACCAACCCTCCTGTGTCTTTCTCTCTCTCTACCAACCCTCCTGTGTCTTTCTCTCCCAACCAACCCTCCTGTATATTTTTCTCTCTCTACCAACCGTCCTGTATATTTCTCACTCTCTTACCTACCCTCCTGTGTCTTTCTCTCTCTCTACCTACCCTCCTGTGTCTTTCTCTCTCTCTACCAACCCTCCTGTGTCTTTCTCTCTCTCTACCAACCCTCCTGTGTCTTTCTCTCTCTACCAACCCTCCTGTATATTTTTCTCTCTCTACCAACCCTCATGTGTCTTTCTCTCTCTACCAACCCTCCTGTATCTTTTTCTCTCTCTACCTACCCTCCTGTATCTTTTTCTCTATCTACCTACCCTCCTGTGTCTTTCTCTCTCTACCAACCCTCCTGTATCTTTTTCTCTCTCTACCTACCCTCCTGTGTCTTTCTCTCTCTACCAACTCTCCTGTATCTTTTTCTCTCTCTACCAACCCTCCTGTATATTTTTCTCTCTCTACCTACCCTCCCGTGTCTTTCTCTCTCTCTACCTACCCTCCTGTATCTTTTTCTATCTACCAACCCTCCTGTATCTTTTTCTCCCTCTACCAACCCTCCTGTATATTTTTCTCTCTCTACCAACCCTCCTGTATATTTTTCTCTATCTACCTACCATCCTGAAAAGTATACTCATCAGTTGTTCCGCCTCTATAGGAGGACTAGCAGAGAATATAGAGGGGGATAGATGGTGGATCACGCTAAGCACACCTCCGCTGCATGGCTGCCTCCTTCCGTTTCCTAAAACTTAAAAAAATCATGTCTGGCTAAAATCCTGTGCTTCTCTGATCATGAGAAGCTTCACTAAGCATAGGTTCAAGTACCAATCATGACACATAGAATGTAGTATGCTTCCCAAATGTCACCCTATTCTCTATATAGTAGGGATGTGACAAATATATGTTTTATTTTCAGTTTTCCATTAAAACATTAAGAAAGATTCATAAAATTCCACATGAATTCACAATGCAGAATATGGTCCTGTTGCGGATGGTGGTACTATTGCGTGTGACCGCTAGGGGGCAATGAAGTTCTATCTTCCTCAGCCATAGGCTAAATCTTAAACCGAACACTTGGCCCCTAAGCCCTTTATCACGTGACCACTTGCTGTTTTGTTCGATAGGGATCACTCAAGTCTGCAAGTGTTTTGGCCTAAATGATCATTGAGACGATGCGCACTTGATGTCCCAACTGACACTTAGCAATATTCCATGATTCAAAATCTATTTGCGAGCATTGTCTCCCGCAACCTGTCTTGTGCATGACTCACTCACTGTGAAACACGGGCACAGGGTTAGACACAGATGCACACTCTGACAGACAGTGAGAAAGTAGTAAAAACAAAATTACATCTCTCTACAAAATATTTGCAAGTATATCGGTTGCCGGTGAACTCATCAGCTGATTTAGTTTGTTGTCGCCTGCCTGCTGCTAACTAGATTCACTGACAAACGCAGGGATGGAATTTTTGCTAACTCGCTAAGGATGTTGGGCACTACTGATAAACAGTGTGTAGCTTGATACTTAATTACAAGTTTGACAGCTTGCTGATGAAGTTGTAGACATGTTCCCAGCAGTCATTCTGTACTTTAGCATGTTTCCAAAGCACCAATTGCCATGTTGTAACGTTGGATCAGCTAAAAGAGCAGCGCAGCAGCAGACTCAATAGGGGCAGAGTTGGCTGTTCACCTCTGTCGCTTGCCTTTCTAGGCCATTTTTTCAACTGTTAATGATGATGACGTGCGGAGCGCTAAATATCTGTGGCAAATAATTTGAAAGATACATATCTCTTACTAATGTTACATCATTGTTACGTTAAGTATTTGATGATTTTTTTTTACCCTTCCCTTTATGATGATGATTGGGAACTGTTACAGGTAGAAAATAAATAAATACATAAACAATGTTGAGGACCATTCTCCTCAGTGAATTTCATAAAAATAAAGGGAAACATAAAAAAAGTTATCCTTTTTAGATAAATCTACAGTAAATATATTCTAGTCACCAAATAATTATTTAAACATTGTTTTGCAATGAAGGTCTACAGTAGCCTCAACAGCACTCTGTGGGGTAGCACCATGGAGTAGCTGGAGGCCAGCTAGCTTCTGTCCTCTGGATACATTGACTTCAATTCAATGATCCTTTCCTCCTTCCATATACTTATACAGTAATTATGACAACTTCCGGAGGATGTCCTCCAGCCTATCAGAGCTCTTGCAGCATGAACTGACATGCTGTCCACTCAATAAAAGGATCAAAGAAGGAATCTAGTACTTAAAGCATAAGCTACACCTAGCTAGCACCGCAGTGCATAAAATATGGTTAGTTAACTCAAAGAGAGAAAAAGTCTAAAGTTGAAAAGTTAACTAATTAATTCCTTCCAAAATTAAAGAGAAGCAGGAGAGAGAGAGTGAGAGAGAGAGAGAGAGAGAGAGAGAGAGAGAGAGAGAGAGAGAGAGAGAGAGAGAGAGAAAGAGCTAGCTAGCTATATTTCATAGTATATCTTTTTTTTCTCACTTTCACTTACTTAGGTAGCATTGAATAAATTTAGCTAGTTTAGCCTACTCAAACATCCAGCTCAAACAGAGAGGGATGCTATGTTAGATAGCTGGCTATGGCTATCCAACACTGTAACTCTTCCAAATCAAGGTAAGTTTTTATTAATTTATTGCCAATCGGGCCTGCTAGTGTAACTGCTAAACTGCTTGCTGCTGACTGTACACTGTACTGCATGATTGTATTGGGTTTACTAGCGCGTTAGTTCTAGTAGCTATGTTGACTTTGACATGACAACGATGCAAGCAGTGTGCGGTTAGTGGTCATGTTATGGTTTGGCTTGGAAAGGTTTTTTCGCCTGGTCACAGACAGCTGATGTGTTATGCACTGAAGTCCACAAGTGAAGGGAAAAGGTGCGAGGAGGAGAGAGCGTAGATAGATGCAAGAAGGAATTATAAAAACAATGAGCTGTTTGCATGTGGCTACTATGAAAGTGAACTGTGCTTGTGTGTGATCAGGGTTGCATTCATTGCACCGATTCTGTTGAAGAATGTTTCTTAAACGGAAGCAAACAGGTTAAAGAAGGAGACACAGATTGTGTGTGTGTGTCATTCAGAGGGTGAATGGGCAGGACAATATATTTGAGGGCCTTTGAACAGGGTATGGTAGAAGGTGACCGGCGCACCGGTTTGTGTCAAGAACGGCAAAGCTGCTGGGTTTTTCACACTCAACAGTTTTCTGTGTGTATCAAGAATGATCCACCTCCCAAAGGACATCCAGCCAACTTGACACAACTGTGGGAATCATTGGCGTCAACATCGGGCCAGCATCCCCGTGGAATACTTTCTACACCTTGTAGAGTCCATGACCCGATGAATTGAGGCTGTTCTCAGGGCAAGGGCGGTGCAACTCAATATTAGGAAGGTGTCCTTAATGCATTGTACATAATACTGTAGTGTACTGTATAAGGCAATGCGTTGTCATTTGGGACAAACACACAGTCTAGTAAAGTGAAAAGTTTCCCAGGACTATTAACTCAGCAGTGGAGAGAAAAAACCCAGCAGCAGGTATGTTAAGTCGATGCTCCCCCTGCACTGAATAATGGGAACAGGGCTTAAGCATTCACCACAAAAGCCTATAGATTTAGTATAGATTGCCTCTCCACTCAAGCAGCGGCGTGAGAGAGGGAGAGGAAGCTGTGAGACACAGGAGTCTTGAGCTACATTTGTATCGTATTGCACTGAAATAAGGTGAAATGGCAATGTATTGAATCAACTGAAGGTAGGTAGTGGGTTCTGCCTGCTCTGGTAGATAGGAGATAGACCTGGAGTGGGGCCAGGGCCCAAAGGATTTCTGGTCAAAAGTAATACACAAAACAGGGTGCCATTTGGATGGGCCCATGCCCAAAGTAGTGCACAATACAGTGACTAGAGTTCCAATTGGGACATGTACTGAGTCTCCGTTAGATTTCAATACCTCATGCCCTACCTCATTCCCCCTCTACAGGCCAAGATGAACCATCAAACTTCATAGTCCTTCATCATGGACTGGGAGGTCAGAGATGAGTGAATCTCCTTACAGAGGTGCAGGGAGAGGGTGTGTGTGTGTGTGTGTGTGTGTGTGTGTGTGTGTGTGTGTGTGTGTGTGTGTGTGTGTGTGTGTGTGTGTGTGTGTGTGTGTGTGTGTGTGTGTGTGTGTGTGTGTGTGTGTGTGTGTGTGTGTGAGTGAGTGTGAGTGTGGTTGTGTGTGTGTGTGTGTGAGCTTGGAGACACACAGTGCAGTGTTCCCAAGGCTGCTCCATGGTGACTGGGTTGCCTGGCTGTGATCGTGCTGTCAGCATTGCTAATAGTTATTGTTGGGAACCCTGACCCCAGTAGTGGCCCTTCACACAGCAGATGGAGGGTTGACCTCACCCACCCCGCAACCACACACACACACACACACACACACACACACACACACACACACACACACACACACACACACACACACACACACACACACACACACACACACACACACCCACACACACCATACTCCCCCCTCCCCAAACACACACACTCCTCCTTGGTCAGGCATCCATCAGCTGTATGGAGACAGGGAAAGATCCCAAAGAAACAGAATGACAAAGCAGGAGGAGGAGGAGTGGCTGCTCAGCACAATGCAGGGTTACAGGGCTCATTGTGGGGGAGGAGGCGTGGCTGGAGCTGAAGAGGGGAGAGGGGAGGACCAGGCAGGCTGGAGCAGCAGGACACATTCCCATCCACAGGCAGGGGGCTGGGGAGAGGAGGGGATGGTGGAGTTCGGGCTGGGATGGGGGGTGATGACCCCCTTCGTTTTAAACATGCAGGCACACACGCACGCAGGTACGCGCGCGCGCACACTCTCACACACACACACACACACACACACACACACACACACACACACACACACACACACACACACACACACACACACACACACACACACACACACACACACACACACACACACACACACACACACACACACACACACACACACACCTCCTTCAAGACATCTCACCCACAACACTATCATGGTTTTCATAGGCATTCATTCATGATCAAAGTCAACCATCCTGCTTCAACCCACATTGGGTGTCATTCTGTGTTTAATGGAATTCTGCAATGTTTCATTCGTGTTGTTCATATATTTTCCTCTCCTTAATTCAGCTAAATCCCAGATCGCCCCTTTAAATTCAGTCTCTGTCTGGTGCCCACAAAAACACCTGTCCATTTCTCCTATCTCTGTGCCAGATGTGGGTTAAAATACTGTTTGAAATCTTTAAATGCTTTTAGCGTTTGGTCTAGTCTGCCTGGAATGGCTGATGGGTGGGCTTTACACTTTTGTGAGTATACCATTGGTTACATTGCACCAGGCAAGCTCAATCAAGCATTTTAAATGATTTCAATTAGTATTTGAACCCAGGTCTGCTCTGTGCTGCTTGCCTATAGCTGTTGCCTATAGCTGTTGACATCCTTTAATGAGAGAGAGTCTAATGTCTTTAATTGCATACACCCAGGACTGTTAAGTAAATTCAACATGCAATCTGGCACTGTGTTTTCTCTTTAATTACAGCTAGCTGGGTGTATTTCATTAAACATGTTACAAAATGAGGATTCATCAGGCTTAAATAGATTTTTAATCCCAACTGTTGTTTTGTTTTAGCCACAAACTATGTATCAAGCTATGTACACTTGTCCAATTACAGATGATTTATCAAGCTATGGACACTTGTCCAATTACAGATGATTTATCTAGCTATGTACACTCACAAAAGTTATTCAAGTTACATGATTTGTCTAATTAAAGACAATTTGTTGAGTCACAAGCGATTTTTCCAATCAGAGACAGTTAGTCCAACTCCAGTAACAGACTATGGTCTGGGCACAGAGGATTATCCCTGTGCCTGGCCCAAATGGCACCCTATTCCATATATAGTGCACTAACTATGACCAGGGCTCACTATGTAGTAAATAGGGTGCCATTTGGGATGCAGTCCCTGTCACAGGTGATGTGCAGTCATAAACAACTTCCCTTTGCCGGACCGTTTGTGCAACAGTCAAATACCCCCAGCAGAGGCTTGTCTAGCAAGCTCTTGTCAGTTGGGATCTGCATTTCAAATTCCAATTCCGAAATAAAATCTGTTAAAAAAAAATGCATGGGGGAAACAGGAAGCCAGACAGACAGACAGACAGACAGACAGACAGACAGACAGACAGACAGACAGACAGACAGACAGACAGACAGACAGACAGACAGACAGACAGACAGACAGATGGCATGTCTGCACTTCATGTCTCCCTGCTCCCCCCTCTGGTGTCCCAACGTGGTACAGTTTGAAGTAAACCGTTTCCAACCAGCCTACACCCTTCATACTGTGTCCAGCTCATGGTTATAATGCATTGTGAATGAGATAACAAAACAAAAAGCGCTCTTGTGAGCTATTGCCAGCCAGGCCAAAGTATGACTAGAAAGATAACAAAGTGTTCTGCCAACATGAGTTCTCTCTCCCGGAAACCTCCTGTTCTGTTCTCTATCTTTCTTTCCAATCACCCTCTTTCTGTCTCTATCTCTCTTTTCCCTATTCCCCTCATTATTTCCTCACAAGTTTGAAGTGTCAAATGTCTAGTTTTATTAGTTGTACACCGTCTAACAAAATGCTTACTTGCAGGTTCCTTCTCGACAACGCAATAATAAGAAATGGTAAAATATAAGAATACGAACATAAAGTAAATGGCTCAGTAGAATAGAATAAACATTTTAACATAAGTATACTACAGGAAGGGACGATGTATAGTCCAATATTTATTGGGGGGGCGAGTGTTTAGCAATAATAATACGAGTCTGGTAGCATCAGTTGTGATGTGTGTGTGTAGCATGCATGTGTGTGTGATTGCGTGAGTGAGTACATGTGTGCTAAGGTGTGGAGAGTCAGTGCAGGTGGTCAGTCCGGTTCAGGTGTTCAGCATTCTGTAGGCTTGTAGAGTGTCTCTGAGCCTTTTGGTATCAGACCTCATGTTCCGATACCGTCTACACGATGGTAAGGGAGTGAACAGGTCATGGTTGGGGTGTGTGGGGTCCTTGATGATATTACAGGCCTTCCTCAGGCACTGTTTCAAGTATATGTCCATGACCACAAGGCCCTACAGCGGGCAATGAAGGCAGCCCAGGACATCACTGGGACCGTGCTCCACTACCCACTGTAGGGCCTTGTGGTCATGGACGGAGCAATTCCCGTACCAGGCCGTGATGTAACTGGCCAGGATGCTCTCAATGGTGTGGCAGTAGTATTTGGAGAGACCTGGAGTGGCATGTCGAAATTCTTCAGCCGCCTTAGAAAGTAAAGGCGCTGTTGCGCCCTCTTGACAGGAGTGGTGATGTTGTTTGTCTGTGACAAGTCCTCTGTGATGTGGCCACAGAGGAACTTAATTAAAAACTGCTGACTCTCTCTACTGAAATCCCATTGATGTGGATCAGGGCATGTTCCCTCCTCTGCGTCCTAAAGTCAATAATCAACTCCTTTGTTTCGCTGACATTGTGGGAGAGGTTTTTGTCCCTGCACCACAATGCCAGTTCACTTACCCCATTCCTATTGGCTGAGTCAGTGTAGAAAAGGCAGTTTTGCCAATCCTCACAGCCTGTGGTCTGCCAGTCAGGAAGTCCAGGATCCAGTTGCAGAGGGCAGTGTCCAGACCCAGGGCGCTGAGCTTGGTGTCGAGCTTGGAGGGAGCAATAGTGTTGAATGCTGAACTCTAGTCAATGAACAGCATTCTCACATTAGGTGTTCTTCTTGTCTAGATGTGTTAGGGCCGTGTGAATAGCGATGGAAATGTCATCGTCCGTGGAGCTGATTGGAGTGTGTCCAATGTGCCTGGTATTCTGGCCCTGATGTAGGCCATGACGAGCCTCTTGAAGCACTTCATGATGACCGGGGTAAGTGGGACAAGGCGATAGTCATTTGGGCATGTCACCTTGTTTTCCTTGGGCACCGGGATGATGCTGGTATTCTTTTTCTATTTATTTTTTCTTTAACCTTTATTTAACTAGGCAAGTCAGTTAAGAACAAATTCTTATTTACAATTGGTCAGCACATATTCTTAGGAGATGGCCATGGATGCCATCTGGGCCTGTGGCTTTGTGAGTATTCACTCTTTTAGGAGATTTTCCTCACGTCAGACTCAGAGAGCAAAAGCACCTGGCTCTGTATTGTCTCCCTCGAAGCAAAGAATGTGTTAAGCTCATCTGGGAGGGATGCATCGGTGACCACACAGCTGGATTTGCCTTTGTAGTCCTTGCCACATGCATCATGTATGGTCTTTTTGCGTCACTAATGTATTTGTGGAGCTCGTACCTGCTTGCCTTGTACACGTCGTGCGCCACCATTCATCCAGGGTTTTTGGTTGAGGCAATTCCAGAGTATTCATTTGGTACAACATCATCAACACATTTCCTAATGAAGCCTGTGACTGACAATGTATATTCCTAAATGTTTATGGATTAGTCCTGGGTGGATGAGTGTGTGTGTGTGTGTGTGTGTGTGTGTGTGTGTGTGTGTGTGTGTGTGTGTGTGTGTGTGTGTGTGTGTGTGTGTGTGTGTGCGTGCGTGCGTGCGTGCGTGCGTGCGTGCGTGCGTGCGTGCGTGCGTGCGTGCGTGCGTGCGTGTGAATCTTCCGATCAGTATTCACTCAACCTTCCTACTTTATTGAGAGTGCGTCCTTTGTCCAGCACCTCACTATTCTCTGTGTTGGTGGCTCCTTCTTGAGTTGCTGATTATAGGTGGGGAGTAAGAACCGAGAGATGTCATCTGATTGGCCGAAGTGGGGGCAGGAGATGGTTTTGTACGGTTCACGGATGTTCGTATATACAGTACATGGTCCACCACATTGTTTCTTCTCGTGGGGCAGGATGCATTATATTTTGGAAGAATTTGTTTTAAACCTGCTTGGTTAAAATCACCCCCAACAATAAAGACTGTTTCCAGGTGAGATGATTCTTGCTGGCTAATGTACTTGTACAGTTTGCTGAGTGCCGCCTTGATGTTTGCTTGTGGCATAAGTACACAGCAGTGAATTCCCTCAGCATATAGTGGGGTTGGCATTTTAGCATCAGAAACTCCAGGTCAGGTGAACACGAGCTTGAGATTCTTTCAACTTCGGTACACCAGGAATTGTTGATAAGCATACACCTCCCCCTAGTCGTACCTACTCAATCCATAGGGATCGCCTTGGTCAGCAGGAACAGGTAAGACCACTGTGAGGGGAATAAAGGAGATGATGTAGTATTCCAGATCTGGGAGGCTGAGAGATAAGGGTGTAGCTTCTGATTCATGATCCGGAAGTGGTGGAAATGATTGCTCCAACATTCTGAGCAAACAAAGTAATAATGAACGCAAAAATAACCCTAAAAAAATAACAATCGAGCAGGAACCGACAAGACGCACCCCTTCCTCAGCACCTCCATCTTATGACGATCCCTGCCCCGCTCTCGTCTCTTACTTTTACTCGATTTCTTCTTTCACATAGAACTCACAGTATGTTGTCTGTAAAATCAATTGGGCAATGTTTATATGATCCCTTTTCAAACAGCCCCATCTTTACCTCTTTATAGTTGGCGTTCACCTTTTATATTGCCATAGATTTGGCGGCAACTGGGCAAGAGATATTCAACTTTGATCGTGTGGTTAAGACCGGTGTCTGCTAATCATATGAGCTGGCTAGCAAGCTAACAAGCTAGCAACAAACCAAAACATTTAATGGAAAGTTGCTTTTAGTTGCCTGGCTTGCTAGATTTACATATCCTAAATACATTTTTAAAACGGGTGTTTTTTTGTGTGCAAAAGAATTGAGCAGGTAATGTTGGTATTTGGACCAGACTGATGGGATTTCCTTTAGACTGTTGGACCAGACTGATGGGATTTCCTTTAGACTGTTGGACCAGACTGATGGGATTTCCTTTAGACTGTTGGACCAGACTGATGGGATTTCCTTTAGACTGTTGGACCAGACTGATGGGATTTCCTTTAGACTGTTGGACCACACTGATGGGATTTCCTTTAGACTGTTGGAGCAGGCTGCTGTGATGTCATGCAGACTGTTGAACCAGGCTGCTGTGATGTCATGCAGACTGTTGAACCAGGCTGCTGTGATGTCATGCAGACTGTTGGACCAGGCTGCTGTGATGTCATGCAGACAGTTGAACCAGGCTGCTGTGATGTCATGCAGACTGTTGAACTAGGCTGCTGTGATGTCATGCAGACTGTTGGAGCAGGCTGCTGTGATGTCATGCAGACTGTTGGACCAGACTGCGGTGATGTCATGCAGACTGTTGGAGCAGGCTGCTGTGATGTCATGCAGACTGTTGGACCAGACTGATGGGAATTCCTTTAGACTGTTGGACCATACTGATGGGATTTCCTTTAGACTGTTGGACCAGACTGATGGGATTTCCTTTAGACTGTTGGACCAGACTGATGGGATTTCCTTTAGACTGTTGGACCAGACTGATGGGATTTCCTTTAGACTGTTGGACCAGACTGATGGGATTTCCTTTAGAATGTTGGACCAGACTGATGGGATTTCCTTTAGACTGTTGGACCAGACTGATGGGATTTCCTTTAGACTGTTGGAGCAGGCTGCTGTGATGTCATGCAGACTGTTGAACCAGGCTGCTGTGATGTCATGCAGACTGTTGAACCAGGCTGCTGTGATGTCATGCAGACTGTTGGACCAGGCTGCTGTGATGTCATGCAGACTGTTGAACCAGGCTGCTGTGATGTCATGCAGACTGTTGGAGCAGGCTGCTGTGATGTCATGCAGACTGTTGGACCAGACTGCTGTGATGTCATGCAGACTGTTAGAGCAGGCTGCTGTGATGTCATGCAGACTGTTGGACCAGACTGCTGTGATGTCATGCAGACTGTTGAACCAGACTGATGGGATTTCCTTTAGACTGTTGGAGCAGGCTGCTGTGATGTCATGCAGACTGTTGGACCAGACTGCTGTGATGTCATGCAGACTGTTGAACCAGACTGATGGAATTTCCTTTAGACTGTTGAACCAGGCTGCTGTGATGTCATGCAGACTGTTGGACCAGACTGGTGGGATTTCCTTTAGACTGTTGGAGCAGGCTGTTGTGATGTCATGCAGACTGTTGAACCAGACTGATGGGATTTCCTTTAGACTGTTGGACCAGACTGATGGGATTTCCTTTAGACTGTTGGAGCAGGCTGCTGTGATATCATGCAGACTGTTGAACCAGGCTGCTGTGATGTCATGCAGACTGTTGAACCAGGCTGCTGTGATGTCATGCAGACTGTTGAACCAGGCTGCTGTGATGTCATGCACACTGTTGGACCAGACTGATGGGATTTCCTTTAGACTGTTGGAGCAGGCTGTTGTGATGTCATGCAGACTGTTGAACCAGACTGATGGGATTTCCTTTAGACTGTTGGACCAGACTGATGGGATTTCCTTTAGACTGTTGGACTAGACTGATGGGATTTCCTTTAGACTGTTGGACCAGACTGATGGGATTTCCTTTAGACTGTTGGACCACACTGATGGGATTTCCTTTAGACTGTTGGAGCAGGCTGCTGTGATGTCATGCAGACTGTTGAACCAGGCTGCTGTGATGTCATGCAGACTGTTGAACCAGGCTGCTGTGATGTCATGCAGACTGTTGGACCAGGCTGCTGTGATGTCATGCAGACTGTTGGACCAGGCTGCTGTGATGTCATGCAGACTGTTGAACCAGGCTGCTGTGATGTCATGCAGACTGTTGGAGCAGGCTGCTGTGATGTCATGCAGACTGTTGGACCAGACTGCTGGTGATGTCATGCAGACTGTTGGAGCAGGCTGCTGTGATGTCATGCAGACTGTTGGACCAGACTGATGGGGAATTCCTTTAGACTGTTGGACCATGATGATGGGATTTCCTTTAGACTGTTGGACCAGACTGATGGGATTTCCTTTTGTGACTGTTGGACCAGACTGATGGGATTTCCTTTAGACTGTTGGACCAGACTGATGGGATTTCCTTTAGACTGTTGGACCAGACTGATGGGATTTCCTTTAGAATGTTGGACCAGACTGATGGGATTTCCTTTAGACTGTTGGACCAGACTGATGGGATTTCCTTTAGACTGTTGGACCAGACTGATGGGATTTCCTTTAGACTGTTGGAGCAGGCTGCTGTGATGTCATGCAGACTGTTGAACCAGGCTGCTGTGATGTCATGCAGACTGTTGAACCAGGCTGCTGTGATGTCATGCAGACTGTTGGACCAGGCTGCTGTGATGTCATGCAGACTGTTGAACCAGGCTGCTGTGATGTCATGCAGACTGTTGGAGCAGGCTGCTGTGATGTCATGCAGACTGTTGGACCAGACTGCTGTGATGTCATGCAGACTGTTGGACCAGGCTGCTGTGATGTCATGCAGACTGTTGACCAGACTGCTGTGATGTCATGCAGACTGTTGAACCAGACTGTTGGACCAGACTGATGGGATTTCCTTTAGACTGTTGGAGCAGGCTGCTGTGATGTCATGCAGACTGTTGGACCAGACTGCTGTGATGATGTCATGCAGACTGTTGAACCAGACTGATGGAATTTCCTTTAGACTGTTGAACCAGGCTGCTGTGATGTCATGCAGACTGTTGGACCAGACTGGTGGGATTTCCTTTAGACTGTTGGAGCAGGCTGTTGTGATGTCATGCAGACTGTTGAACCAGACTGATGGGATTTCCTTTAGACTGTTGGACCAGACTGATGGGATTTCCTTTAGACTGTTGGAGCAGGCTGCTGTGATATCATGCAGACTGTTGAACCAGGCTGCTGTGATGTCATGCAGACTGTTGAACCAGGCTGCTGTGATGTCATGCAGACTGTTGAACCAGGCTGCTGTGATGTCATGCACACTGTTGGACCAGACTGATGGGATTTCCTTTAGACTGTTGGAGCAGGCTGTTGTGATGTCATGCAGACTGTTGAACCAGACTGATGTGATTTCCTTTAGACTGTTGGACCAGACTGATGGGATTTCATTTAGACTGTTGGACCAGACTGAGGGATTTCTGATGTTGGACCAGATTTCCTTTAGACTGTTGGAGACTGTTGGAGCAGGCTGTTGTGATGTCATGCAGACTGTTGAACCAGACTGATGGGATTTCCTTTAGACTGTTGGAGCAGACTGCTGTGATGTCATGCAGACTGTTGAACCAGGCTGCTGTGATGTCATGCAGACTGTTGAACCAGGCTGCTGTGATGTCATGCACACTGTTGAACCAGACTGATGGGATTTCCTTTAGACTGTTGGAGCAGGCTGTTGTGATGTCATGCAGACTGTTGAACCAGACTGATGGGATTTCCTTTAGACTGTTGGACCAGACTGATGGGATTTCCTTTAGACTGTTGGACCAGACTGATGGGATTTCCTTTAGACTGTTGGAGCAGTCTGTTGTGATGTCATGCAGACTGTTGAACCAGACTGATGGGATTTCCTTTAGACTGTTGGAGCAGACTGCTGTGATGTCATGCAGACTGTTGAACCAGGCTGCTGTGATGTCATGCAGACTGTTGAACCAGGCTGCTGTGATGTCATGCACACTGTTGGACCAGACTGATGGATTTCCTTTAGACTGTTGGAGCAGGCTGCTGTGATATCATGCAGACTGTTGGACCAGGCTGCTGTGATATCATGCAGACTGTTGGACCAGACTGCTGTGATATCATGCAGACTGTTGGACCAGACTGCTGTGATGTCATGCAGACTGTTGGACCAGGCTGCTGTGATATCATGCAGACTGTTGGACCAGGCTGCTGTGATATCATGCAGTTGGACCAGACTGTTGATGTCATGCAGACTGTTGGACAGGCTGCTGTGATGTCATGCAGACTGTTGGACCAGGCTGCTGTGATGTCATGCAGACTGTTGGACCAGGCTGCTGTGATATCATGCAGACTGTTGGACCAGGCTGATGTGATGTCATGCAGACTGTTGAACCAGGCAGCTGTGATATCATGTAGACTGTTGAACCAGGCTGCTGTGATGTCATGCAGACTGTTGGACCAGGCTGCTGTGATATCATGCAGACTGTTGGACCAGGCTGCTGTGATGTCATGCAGACTGTTGGACCAGGCTGCTGTGATATCATGCAGACTGTTGGACCAGGCTGCTGTGATATCATGCAGACTGTTGGACCAGGCTGCTGTGATATCATGCAGACTGTTGGACCAGGCTGCTGTGATGTCATGCAGACTGTTGAACCAGGCTGCTGTGATATCATGCAGACTGTTGGACCAGGCTGATGTGATGTCATGCAGACTGTTGAACCAGGCAGCTGTGATATCATGTAGACTGTTGAACCAGGCTGCTGTGATGTCATGCAGACTGTTGGACCAGGCTGCTGTGATATCATGCAGACTGTTGAATCAGGCTGCTGTGATGTCATGCAGACTGTTGGACCAGGCTGCTGTGATATCATGCAGACTGTTGAACCAGGCTGCTGTGATGTCATGCAGACTGTTGGACCAGGCTGATGTGATGTTATGCAGACTGTTGAACCAGGCTGCTGCGATGTCATGCAGACTGTTGAACCAGGCTGCTGTGATGTCATGCAGACTGTTGGACCAGGCTGCTGCGATGTCATGCAGACTGTTGAACCAGGCTGCTGTGATGTCATGCAGACTGTTGGACCAGGCTGCTGTGATATCATGCAGACTGTTGGACCAGGCTGCTGCGATGTCATGCAGAATGTTGGACCAGGCTGCTGTGATGTCATGCAGACTGTTGGACCAGGCTGCTGTGACGTCATGCAGACTGTTGGACCAGGCTGCTGTGATGTCATGCAGACTGTTGGACCAGGCTGCTGTGATGTCATGCAGACTGTTGGACCAGACTGGTGGGATTTCCTTTAGACTGTTGGAGCAGGCTGTTGTGATGTCATGCAGACTGTTGAACCAGACTGATGGGATTTCCTTTAGACTGTTGGACCAGACTGATGGGATTTCCTTTAGACTGTTGGAGCAGGCTGCTGTGATATCATGCAGACTGTTGAACCAGGCTGCTGTGATGTCATGCAGACTGTTGAACCAGGCTGCTGTGATGTCATGCAGACTGTTGAACCAGGCTGCTGTGATGTCATGCACACTGTTGAACCAGGCTGCTGTGATGTCATGCACACTGTTGAACCAGACTGATGGGATTTCCTTTAGACTGTTGGAGCAGGCTGTTGTGATGTCATGCAGACTGTTGAACCAGACTGATGGGATTTCCTTTAGACTGTTGGACCAGACTGATGGGATTTCCTTTAGACTGTTGGACCAGACTGATGGGATTTCCTTTAGACTGTTGGAGCAGTCTGTTGTGATGTCATGCAGACTGTTGAACCAGACTGATGGGATTTCCTTTGAGACTGTTGGAGCAGACTGCTGTGATGTCATGCAGACTGTTGAACCAGGCTGCTGTGATGTCATGCAGACTGTTGAACCAGGCTGCTGTGATGTCATGCAGACTGTTGGACCAGACTGATGGGATTTCCAGACTGCTTGGATATCATGCAGGCTGCTGCTGTGATATCATGCAGACTGTTGGACCAGGCTGCTGTGATATCATGCAGACTGTTGGACCAGACTGCTGTGATATCATGCAGACTGTTGGACCAGACTGCTGTGATGTCATGCAGACTGTTGGACCAGGCTGCTGTGATATCATGCAGACTGTTGGACCAGGCTGCTGTGATATCATGCAGACTGTTGGACCAGGCTGCTGTGATATCATGCAGACTGTTGGACCAGGCTGCTGTGATGTCATGCAGACTGTTGAACCAGGCTGCTGTGATATCATGCAGACTGTTGGACCAGGCTGATGTGATGTCATGCAGACTGTTGAACCAGGCAGCTGTGATATCATGTAGACTGTTGAACCAGGCTGCTGTGATGTCATGCAGACTGTTGGACCAGGCTGCTGTGATATCATGCAGACTGTTGGACCAGGCTGCTGTGATGTCATGCAGACTGTTGGACCAGGCTGCTGTGATATCATGCAGACTGTTGGACCAGGCTGCTGTGATATCATGCAGACTGTTGGACCAGGCTGCTGTGATATCATGCAGACTGTTGGACCAGGCTGCTGTGATGTCATGCAGACTGTTGAACCAGGCTGCTGTGATATCATGCAGACTGTTGGACCAGGCTGATGTGATGTCATGCAGACTGTTGAACCAGGCAGCTGTGATATCATGTAGACTGTTGAACCAGGCTGCTGTGATGTCATGCAGACTGTTGGACCAGGCTGCTGTGATATCATGCAGACTGTTGAATCAGGCTGCTGTGATGTCATGCAGACTGTTGGACCAGGCTGCTGTGATATCATGCAGACTGTTGAACCAGGCTGCTGTGATGTGCTGTGATGTCATGAGACTGTTGGACCAGGCTGATGTGATGTTATGGACTGTTGAACCAGGCTGCTGATGTCATGCAGACTGTTGAACCAGGCTGCTGTGATGTCATGCAGACTGTTGGACCAGGCTGCTGTGATGTCATGCAGACTGTTGAACCAGGCTGCTGTGATGTCATGCAGTTGGACTGGACCAGGCTGCTGTGATGTCATGCAGACTGTTGGACCAGGCTGCTGTGATGTCATGCAGACTGTTGGACCAGGCTGCTGTGATGTCATGCAGACTGTTGGGCTGCTGTGACCAGGCTGCTGTGATGTCATGCAGACTGTTGGACCAGGCTGCTGTGATGTCATGCAGACTGTTGGACCAGGCTGCTGTGATGTCATGCAGACTGTTGAACCAGGCTGCTGTGATGTCATGCAGACTGTTGGACAGGCTGGTGCAGACTGTGTTGGACCAGGCTGCTGTGATGTCATGCAGACTGTTGAACCAGGCTGCTGTGATGTCATGCAGACTGTTGGACCAGGCTGGTGCTGTCATGAGACTGTTGGACCCAGGCTGCTTGATGTCATGCAGACTGTTGGACCAGGCTGCTGTGATGTCATGCAGACTGTTGAACCAGGCTGCTGTGTCATGCAGACTGTTGGACAGGCTGCTGCGATGTCATGCAGACTGTTGGACCAGGCTGCTGTGATGTCATGCAGACTGTTGGACCAGGCTGCTGTGATGTCATGCAGACTGTTGGACCAGGCTGCTGCGATGTCATGCAGACTGTTGGACCAGGCTGCTTTGATGTCATGCAGACTGTTGGACCAGGCTGCTGTGATGTCATGCAGACTGTTGAACCAGGCTGCTGCGATGTCATGCTGCGATGTCAGACTGTTGGACCAGGCTGCTGTGATGTCATGCAGACTGTTGGACCAGGCTGCTGTCTGTGATGCAGAGACTGTTGGACCAGGCTGCTGTGATGTCATGCAGACTGTTGGACCAGGCTGCTGTGATGTCATGCAGACTGTTGAACCAGGCTGCTGTGATGTCATGTAGACTGTTGGACCAGGCTGGTGCGATGGATGTCATGCAGACTGTTGGACCAGGCTGCTGTGATGTCATGCAGACTGTTGAACCAGACTGATGGGATTTCCTTTAGACTGTTGGACCAGACTGATGGGATTTCCTTTAGACTGTTGGACCAGACTGATGGGATTTCCTTTAGACTGTTGGACCAGACTGATGGGATTTCCTTTAGACTGTTGGACCAGACTGATGGGATTTCCTTTAGACTGTTGGACCAGACTGATGGGATTTCCTTTAGACTGTTGGAGCAGGCTGCTGTGATGTCATGCAGACTGTTGAACCAGGCTGCTGTGATGTCATGCAGACTGTTGAACCAGGCTGCTGTGATGTCATGCAGACTGTTGAACCAGGCTGCTGTGATGTCATGCAGACTGTTGGACCAGGCTGCTGTGATGTCATGCAGACTGTTGAACCAGGCTGCTGTGATGTCATGCAGACTGTTGGAGCAGGCTGCTGTGATGTCATGCAGACTGTTGGACCAGACTGCTGTGATGTCATGCAGACTGTTGGAGCAGGCTGCTGTGATGTCATGCAGACTGTTGGACCAGACTGCTGTGATGTCATGCAGACTGTTGAACCAGACTGATGGGATTTCCTTTAGACTGTTGGAGCAGGCTGCTGTGATGTCATGCAGACTGTTGGACCAGACTGCTGTGATGTCATGCAGACTGTTGAACCAGACTGATGGAATTTCCTTTAGACTGTTGAACCAGGCTGTTGTGATGTCATGCAGACTGTTGAACCAGACTGGTGGGATTTCCTTTAGACTGTTGAATCAGGCTGCTGTGATGTCATGCAGACTGTTGGACCAGGCTGCTGTGATATCATGCAGACTGTTGAACCAGGCTGCTGTGATGTCATGCAGACTGTTGGACCAGGCTGATGTGATGTTATGCAGACTGTTGAACCAGGCTGCTGCGATGTCATGCAGACTGTTGAACCAGGCTGCTGTGATGTCATGCAGACTGTTGGACCAGGCTGCTGCGATGTCATGCAGACTGTTGAACCAGGCTGCTGTGATGTCATGCAGACTGTTGGACCAGGCTGCTGCGATGTCATGCAGACTGTTGAACCAGGCTGCTGTGATGTCATGCAGACTGTTGGACCAGGCTGCTGTGATGTCATGCAGACTGTTGGACCAGGCTGCTGCGATGTCATGCAGACTGTTGGACCAGGCTGCTGTGATGTCATGCAGACTGTTGGAGCAGGCTGCTGTGATGTCATGCAGACTGTTGGACCAGACTGCGGTGATGTCATGCAGACTGTTGGAGCAGGCTGCTGTGATGTCATGCAGACTGTTGGACCAGACTGATGGGAATTCCTTTAGACTGTTGGACCATACTGATGGGATTTCCTTTAGACTGTTGGACCAGACTGATGGGATTTCATGCAGACTGTTGGACCAGGCTGCTGCGATTGGACCAGACTGATGGGATTTCCTTTGATGTCAGACTGTTGGACCAGACTGATGGGATTTCCTTTAGACTGTTGGACCAGACTGATGGGATTTCCTTTAGACTGTTGGACCAGACTGATGGGATTTCCTGCAGACTGTTGGAGCAGGCTGCTGTGATGTCATGCAGACTGTTGAACCAGGCTGCTGTGATGTCATGCAGACTGTTGAACCAGGCTGCTGTGATGTCATGCAGACTGTTGAACCAGGCTGCTGTGATGTCATGCAGACTGTTGGACCAGGCTGCTGTGATGTCATGCAGACTGTTGAACCAGGCTGCTGTGATGTCATGCAGACTGTTGGACCAGGCTGCTGTGATGTCATGCAGACTGTTGGACCAGGCTGCTGTGATGTCATGCAGACTGTTGGACCAGGCTGCTGTGATGTCATGCAGACTGTTGGACCAGGCTGCTGTGATGTCATGCAGACTGTTGAACCAGACTGATGGGATTTCCTTTAGACTGTTGGAGCAGGCTGCTGTGATGTCATGCAGACTGTTGGACCAGACTGCTGTGATGTCATGCAGACTGTTGAACCAGACTGATGGAATTTCCTTTAGACTGTTGAACCAGGCTGTTGTGATGTCATGCAGACTGTTGAACCAGACTGGTGGGATTTCCTTTAGACTGTTGAATCAGGCTGCTGTGATATCATGCAGACTGTTGAACCAGGCTGCTGTGATGTCATGCAGACTGTTGGACCAGGCTGATGTGATGTTATGCAGACTGTTGAACCAGGCTGCTGCGATGTCATGCAGACTGTTGAACCAGGCTGCTGTGATGTCATGCAGACTGTTGGACCAGGCTGCTGCGATGTCATGCAGACTGTTGAACCAGGCTGCTGTGATGTCATGCAGACTGTTGGACCAGGCTGCTGCGATGTCATGCAGACTGTTGAACCAGGCTGCTGTGATGTCATGCAGACTGTTGGACCAGGCTGCTGTGATATCATGCAGACTGTTGGACCAGGCTGCTGCGATGTCATGCAGATTGTTGGACCAGGCTGCTGTGATGTCATGCAGACTGTTGGACCAGGCTGCTGTGATGTCATGCAGACTGTTGGACCAGGCTGCTGTGATGTCATGCAGACTGTTGGACCAGGCTGCTGTGATGTCATGCAGACTGTTGAACCAGGCTGCTGTGATGTCATGCAGACTGTTGGACCAGGCTGGTGCGATGGATGTCATGCAGACTGTTGGACCAGGCTGCTGTGATGTCATGCAGACTGTTGAACCAGGCTGCTGTGATGTCATGCAGACTGTTGGACCAGGCTGGTGCGATGTCATGCAGACTGTTGGACCAAGCTGCTTTGATGTCATGCAGACTGTTGGACCAGGCTGCTGTGATGTCATGCAGACTGTTGAACCAGGCTGCTGCGATGTCATGCAGACTGTTGAACCAGGCTGCTGCGATGTCATGCAGACTGTTGGACAGGCTGCTGCGATGTCATGCAGACTGTTGGACCAGGCTGCTGTGATGTCATGCAGACTGTTGGACCAAGCTGCTTTGATGTCATGCAGACTGTTGGACCAGGCTGCTGTGATGTCCTGCAGACTGTTGAAACAGGCTGCTGCGATGTCATGCAGACTGTTGGACAGGCTGCTGCGATGTCATGCAGACTGTTGGACCAGGCTGCTGTGATGTCATGCAGACTGTTGGACCAGGCTGCTGTGATGTCATGCAGACTGTTGGACCAGGCTGCTGTGATGTCATGCAGACTGTTGAACCAGGCTGCTGTGATGTCATGCAGACTGTTGGACCAGGCTGGTGCGATGGATGTCATGCAGACTGTTGGACCAGGCTGCTGTGATGTCATGCAGACTGGTGAACCAGGCTGCTGTGATGTCATGCAGACTGTTGGACCAGGCTGGTGCGATGTCATGCAGACTGTTGGACCAAGCTGCTTTGATGTCATGCAGACTGTTGGACCAGGCTGCTGTGATGTCATGCAGACTGTTGAACCAGGCTGCTGCGATGTCATGCAGACTGTTGGACAGGCTGCTGCGATGTCATGCAGACTGTTGGACCAGGCTGCTGTGATGTCATGCAGACTGTTGGACCAAGCTGCTTTGATGTCATGCAGACTGTTGGACCAGGCTGCTGTGATGTCATGCAGACTGTTGGACCAGGCTGGTGCGATGTCATGCAGACTGTTGGACCAGGCTGGTGCGATGTCATGCAGACTGTTGGACCAAGCTGCTTTGATGTCATGCAGACTGTTGGACCAGGCTGCTGTGATGTCCTGCAGACTGTTGAAACAGGCTGCTGCGATGTCATGCAGACTGTTGGACAGGCTGCTGCGATGTCATGCAGACTGTTGGACCAGGCTGCTGTGATGTCATGCAGACTGTTGGACCAGGCTGCTGTGATGTCATGCAGACTGTTGGACCAGGCTGCTGTGATGTCATGCAGACTGTTGAACCAGGCTGCTGTGATGTCATGCAGACTGTTGGACCAGGCTGGTGCGATGTGATGTCATGCAGACTGTTGGACCAGGCTGCTGTGATGTCATGCAGACTGTTGAACCAGGCTGCTGTGATGTCATGCAGACTGTTGGACCAGGCTGGTGCGATGTCATGCAGACTGTTGGACCAAGCTGCTTTGATGTCATGCAGACTGTTGGACCAGGCTGCTGTGATGTCATGCAGACTGTTGAACCAGGCTGCTGCGATGTCATGCAGACTGTTGGACAGGCTGCTGCGATGTCATGCAGACTGTTGGACCAGGCTGCTGTGATGTCATGCAGACTGTTGAACCAGGCTGCTGCGATGTCATGCAGACTGTTGGACAGGCTGCTGCGATGTCATGCAGACTGTTGGACCAGGCTGCTGTGATGTCATGCAGACTGTTGGACCAAGCTGCTTTGATGTCATGCAGACTGTTGGACCAGGCTGCTGTGATGTCATGCAGACTGTTGGACCAGGCTGGTGCGATGTCATGCAGACTGTTGGACCAAGCTGCTTTGATGTCCTGCAGACTGTTGAACCAGGCTGCTGCGATGTCATGCAGACTGTTGGACAGGCTGCTGCGATGTCATGCAGACTGTTGGACCAGGCTGCTGCGATGTCATGCAGACTGTTGGACAGGCTGCTGCGATGTCATGCAGACTGTTGGACCAGGCTGCTGTGATGTCATGCAGACTGTTGGACCAGGCTGCTGTGATATCATGCAGACTGTTGGACCAGGCTGCTGTGATGTCATGCAGACTGTTGGACCAGGCTGGTGTGATGTCATGCAGACTGTTGGACCAGGCTGCTGTGATGTCATGCAGACTGTTGAACCAGGCTGCTGCGATGTCATGCAGACTGTTGGACCAGGCTGCTGTGATGTCATGCAGACTGCCGTTTTGTTAAGGTATACTTTTTCATAATTACAAGAACAAGTTTGTTGTCGGAGAACAACAATAGAATATTCATTGATTTAATACTTGATGAAAGGGAACATTTATACTGAGGAGTTGGCGAGTCTTTTAAACATAATACCACAATCAATCACATTTGTTGTCGTTAATTCAGGATCCATTCAAGAGCTTCATATAGATAGGCCATATAGAGTAAGAAGTGCAAAATACTCTGACTCATGGTGTAAACTGTTTGAACATAACTAAGTGTTCTATGAAAGAGGTCCTATACTGTATGGTATTGAGTGTTTAGTCGTTCCAGAACCGAGCCAATTTCAACAAAGCAAACACTTCAACAATAGCCACTTGGCTAGGTTGACACAAGAGATACCGCGGTAGAGTCATAAGAATCTATGAAATTGTATAAGAAGCACTGGTATCGTAAAACCTCACCCGTGTTTTTCTAACTGTGAAATTGCATCCTTGGTGCTGACGCATCTCTGGCAGTCTTTTTCTCTGGCCTGGGCTTGTAAGATGAAAGGGGACATTTATATTGAGGGGCTGACAGGACTTTTAAACATAATACCGCAATCATGACTAGGTCAGTTGGCGGAAATAAAAGTATGACTTTGTTGCTGGCAATACCTTTTAGATATTAATAAAGGTTGGCAAAAAGTTGTCGGCATAACCTCTTGGTTTGACAGGTTTATATTTCTCTATCGCTCCCGCTCTTTCTCCCTCTCTCTCTCTCCCTCCCCTATCTCTCTATCTTTCCTTCGCTCTCATCTCTTGAATGAGTAAAAGCGAGTCTCTTTGCGGTGCTCTCTCTCCTGCCTGCCCTCAGAGTCTCTGCAGTGGGCCAGATCTGAAGACGTATCTGCTTAAGAAGTCTTCCTAGTGGAAGGTGGTCCCATGCAGTTTATGGGCAGATAGATTAGGATTCCTGTTGGCCAAGACTTAATTGCCTAGATAAAGACTTTCTCCTCGACATATCGATTTTGCTCAGTCTGTACAACTATGATGGTTCAAATTCAGGACAAACAAGCTCACCCCTTAGTAAGTGTGCTGTAAAAGTTTTGCTATTGCTGTTACTTTAAATAAAATCTGACCGTACACTACGCAGTACATAGTAACATCCTCAAGTTAAAAGCAGCAGTTGGCAACAGCACTTGCAATTACATTTACATTGTCATTTAGCAGACGCTCTTATCCAGAGCGACTTACAAATTGGTGCATTCACCTTATGACATCCAGTGGAACAGTCACTTTACAATAGTGCATCTAAATCTTAAAAGGGGGGGGGGGTGAGAAGGATTACTTATCCTATCCTAGGTATTCCTTAAAGAGGTGGGGTTTCAGGTGTCTCCGGAAGGTGGTGATTGACTCCGCTGTCCTGGCGTCGTGAGGGAGTTTGTTCCACCATTGGGGGGCCAGAGCAGCGAACAGTTTTGACTGGGCTGAGCGGGAACTGTACTTCCTCAGTGGTAGGGAGGCGAGCAGGCCAGAGGTGGATGAACGCAGTGCCCTTGTTTAAATACTTTGCGAAAAATAGAGTTACATGGACAGATACCTAAAAGAGAAGAGTAAACAAAGTTAAAGTGCGCTAGACATAGACACATTTTAGACTGTAGTATTTTTGAAAAAAATTGCAATCTTTGCAAATAAATCCTGATAGAACACCCCACCAATAGATTCCATTGAGGACTCCTGTTTTTTGCACTCACAGTCTTTTGCCAATACTGCCATTAGTTATAATCTACAGTACTTTTATTTATTTATTTATTTTGTTACTTATTAAGTTTATTTGGATAGGGACAATTACAACAAAAACAAGCACCAGATTTAGCTAACAGCTCATTTACCTCTGTAGTCCCCGGGCAGGTGAACAGATAAACATTAACACATTTTATACAAAAGGACAACATACATACATCAGATATTTAAAAACAACAGGCAGGACATACAGACATGTTTAAAAACATAGGTCAATACATTACACACAAAGTTCATTGCACATATTGCTGTTGGACCTGATGAATGTGTGTTGTAAGACACACAACACATAGTAAAATCAACATATTGCACAGAGCCCAGTTATTGCACCTTATGAAATTACACATGAGTGTGTACTGCTGTGTATTCTGTTCCATTAAAAAAGTCTACACATATTATTCAAGACATGAAGTCATTTAGCCTCTAGGTCCTCCTTTTACTTAGGTAGCTCAGTACTGCTGGGCCTATTCCCTCCCACTCTCCCTCTTTCCCTCTCGCCCTCATTCCCTCCCTCTAGTCCTTCCCTCTCTCCCACTCTCCCTCTCTCCCTCCTTCCCTCCCTCTGTCCTTCCCTCTCTCCCACTCTCCCTCTCTCCCTCCTCCCATTCTCTCTCCCTCTCTCCCTCCCTCCCCCTCTCCCTCTCTCCCACTCTCCCTCCTCCCCCCTCTCCCTCCCTCCCTCCCTCTGTCCTTCCCTCTCTCCCACTCTCCCTCTCTCCCTCCTCCCCCTCTCTCCCTCTCTTCCTCCCTCTGTCCTTCCATCTCTCCCTCCTCCCATTCTCTCTCCCTCTCTCCCTCCCTCTGTCCTTCCCTCTCTCCAACTCTCCCTCTCTCCCACTCTCCCTCTCTCCCACCCTCCCTCCGTTCTTCCCTCTCTTCCACTCTCTCTCTCTCTCTCCCTCCCGCCGTCCTTCCCTCTCTCCCACTCTCCCGCTCTCCCCCCCTCCCTCCCCCTGTCCTTCCCTCTCTCCCTCTCTCTTCCACTCTTCCACTCTTCCACTCTCCCGCTCTCCCTCCCACTGTCCTTCCCTCCCTCCCTCTCTCTTCCACCCTCCCTCCCTCCCTCCCTCCCTCTCTTCCACTCTCCCACTCTCCCTCCCTCTGTCCTTCCCTCTCTCCATCTCTCCCACTCTCCCTCCCTCTGTCCTTCCCTCTCTCCATCTCTCCCACTCTCCATCTCTCCCACTCTCCCTCCCTCTGTCATTCCCTCTCTCCATCTTTCCCACTCTCCCTCCCTCTGTCCTTCCCTCTATCCCGCTCTCCCTCCTACTGTCCTTCCATCTCTCCCTCTCTCTTCCACCCTCCCTCCCTCTCTTCCACTCTCCCACTCTCCCTCCCTCTGTCCTTCCCTCTCTCCATCTCTCCCACTCTCCCTCCCTCTGTCCTTCCCTCTCTCCCTCTCTTCCATTCTCCCACTCTCCCTCCCTCTGTCCTTCCATCTCTCCCTCTCTTCCACTCTCCCACTCTCCCTCCCTCTGTCCTTCCATCTCTCCCTCTCTTCCACTCTCCCACTCTCCCTCCCTCTGTCCTTCCATCTCTCCCACTCTCCCTCCCTCTGTCCTTCCATCTCTCCCTCTCTTCCACTCTCCCACTCTCCCTCCCTCTGTCCTTCCATCTCTCCCTCTCTTCCACTCTCCCACTCTCCCTCCCTCTGTCCTTCCCTCTCTCCATCTCTCCCACTCTCCCTCCCTCTGTCATTCCCTCTCTCCATCTTTCCCACTCTCCCTCCCTCTGTCCTTCCCTCTCTCCATCTCTCCCACTCTCCCTCCCTCTGTCATTCCCTCTCTCCATCTTTCCCACTCTCCCTCCCTCTGTCCTTCCCTCTCTCCATCTCTTCCACTCTCCCGCTTTCCCTCCCTCTGTCCTTCCATCTCTCCCACTCTCCCTCCCTCTGTCATTCCCTCTCTCCATCTTTCCCACTCTCCCTCCCTCTGTCATTCCCTCTCTCCATCTTTCCCACTCTCCCTCTGTCCTTCCCTCTCTCCCGCTCTCCCTCCCACTGTCCTTCCATCTCTCCCTCTCTTCCACTCTCCCGCTTTCCCTCCCTCTGTCCTTCCCTCTCTCCATCTTTCCCACTCTCCCTCCCTCTGTCCTTCCCTCTCTCCCGCTTTCCCTCCCACTGTCCTTCCATCTCTCCCTCTCTTCCACTCTCCCGTTTTCCCTCCCTCTGTCCTTCCCTCTCTCCGTCCCTCTCTCCCTCCTTCCCTATCTCCCACTCTTACATCTCTGCTCCATTCCCCCAACTGACCAAACCTCACCCTCGGCTCCAAAGTCTTTCCATTAAAACATCTGCATTACTTCAGAAACCCAATTAATAAGCCATTATTATTATTATTGGGGGGAATCTTTTTTCTTTATCACTAAAACACACATTTGAGCCCCTGTGTGAATATGTTAAAGATTCACATTGAGTTAATTAAGAGACATTTAGAAGAGCCATTGTGTTCATTATCTTCTGTTTAGCATTTTCCTACCGTGTGCCCTGGGAGGAGGAGTGCAACATTATTTAGCATTCTCGCTGTCATCTCCCAGCGCCAATAAGAATGAATAAACTAATTGGAAAATTATAACATGCTTGACATACAGCTCTCACCGCGCAGTTCTTCATTCAAGTACTATGGCCTCGTTGGTGTTTATTACCTCAGCTGGGGGAGTCTAAAAATAATTTTCCAGGTACAACACTTGTTGTTGTTAATTCAGGATCCATTCAAGAGCTTCATATAGATAGGCCATATAGAGTAAGAAGTGTAAAATACTCTGACTCATGGTGTAAACTGTTTGAACATAACTAACTGTTCTATGAAAGAGGTCCTATACTGTATGGTATTGAGTGTTTAGTCGTTCCAGAACTGAGCCAACTTCAACAAAGCAAACGCTTCAACAATAGCCACTTGGCTAGGTTGACACAAGAGATACCGCGGTAGATGCAAAGTTGAATTCAACCTCATAAGAAACTACGAAATCGTATAAGAAACACTGATATGGTAAAGTCCTCGCCCTTGTTTTTCTAACCGTGAAATTGCATTCTTGGTGCTGACGCTTCTCTGTCAGTCTTTTTCTCTGGCCTGGGCTGGCGCACAGCGGTAGCACTGGTTGAGTCCCAAAAGCACCCTATTCCCTACATTGTGCAGTACTTTTGACCTGAACCCTATGTGCCCTGGTCAAAAGTAGTGCACTACATAGGGAACAGATTACCATTTGGGACATGACCGCTGATGCAGAATTAGAGGCCCTGTTAAGTCCTGTGCTTCTTAACCTGATTATCAGCCCTATGCACACTGGCAGACACAGAGATATTCATTAGAGACCCAGTGGGTCTACTGATAAACAGCAGACAGCTGCAGTGTGGTGTCGGCACACAGAAGACATGCGTGAAATGCATACATTTGCATTTGAAAGAGACAGCCGCCAAGCACTTCAGCAAGTCATTTACAGCTTTGGAATGGTGGATGTTGTATGGTTCTCAGAGCGCTATAGATTTCTTTCCATGTTAAATATATTATAAGGTGCATGGACAGCCTCTGAATTTGCACTTATGTTAGCCATCTCTCGACATCTCAAGTACTGTCACGGTTTTCATATGTTGAAGGAGAGCCGGACCAAACTGCAGCGTGTCGATTGCGATCCATGTTTAATCAAACAAACGTAAACACGACTAAACACAAATACTACAAAACAAATAAACGAAAAACCGAAAACAGCCTATACTTGTGTCAACTAACATCGAACAAGGACATCAAGACACTCAGAACAATCACCCACAATACAACCAAAGAATATGGCTGCCTAAATATGGTTCCCAATCAGAGACAACGATAAACACCTGCCTCTGATTGAGAACCACTTCAGACAGCCATAGACTTAACTAGAACACCCCACTAAGCTACAATCCCACTATCTACACACCACATACAAAAACCCATGTCACACCCTGGCCTGACCAAATACATGAAGAAAAACACAAAATACTACGACCAGGGCGTGACAGAACCCCCCCCCCCCTAAGGTGCGGACTCCTGAACGCACCTCAAATCAATAGGGAGGGTCCGGGTGGGCGTCTGTCCATGGTGGCGGCTCCGGCGCGGGACGTGGACCCCACTCAGTAAATGTCTTAGTCCCCTTTCCTTGCGTCCCTAGATAGTCCACACTCGCCGCCAACCATGGCCTAGTATTCCTCACCCAGAACCCCACTAGACTGAGGAGCAGATCGGGACTGAGGGGAAGCTCGGGACTGAGGGGAAGCTCGGGACTGAGGGGAAGCTCGGGACTGAGGGGAAGCTCGGGAGTGAAAAGAAGCTCAGAAGTGAAAAGAAGCTCAGGAGTGAAAAGAAGCTAAGGACAGAGGGGCTCTGGCGCCTCTGGGCTGAGGGGCTCTGGCGCCTCTGGGCTGAGGGGCTCTGGCGCCTCTGGGTTGAGGGGCTGCAGCGCCGGACAGGCGGGAGACTCCGGCGGCAGCGCCGGACAGGTGGGAGACTCCGGCTCCGGCGGCAGCGCCGGACAGGTGGGAGACTCCGGCTCCGGCGGCAGCGCCGGACAGGCGGGAGACTCCGGCGGCAGCGCCGGACAGGCGGGAGACTCCGGCGGCGGCGCCGGACAGGCGGGAGACTCCGGCGGCGGCGCCGGACAGGCGGGAGACTCCAGCAGCACAGGAGAGGCGAGGCGCACTATAGACCTGATGCGTGGTGCTGGCACTGGTGGTACTGGGCCGAGGATACGCACAGGAAGCCTGGTGCGGGGAGCTGCTACCGGAGGGCTGGGGTGTGGAGGTGGTACTGGATAGACCGGACCGTGCAGGCGCACTGGAGCTCTTGAGCACCGAGCCTGCCCAACCTTACCTGGTTGAATACTCTCGGTCGCCCTGCCAGTGCAGCGAGGTGGAATAGCCCGTACTGGGCTATGTAGGCGAACAGGAGACACCGAGCGCAAGGCTGGTGCAATGTAAGCCGGCCCAAGGAGACGTACTGGGGACCAGATGCGTAGAGCCGGCTTCATGGCATTTGGCTCGACGCTCAATCTAGCCCGGCCGATACGCGGAGCTGGAATATACCGCACCCGCACTGCGGACACCGTGCACACCACCGCATAACACGGTGCCTGCCCGGTCTCTCTAGCCCCCCCCGTTAAGCACAGGGAGTTTGCGCAGGTCTCCTACCTGGCATTGCCATACTCCCTGTAAGCCCCCCCCAAGAAATTTTTGGGGCTGATTCCCGGGCTTCCGTCTGCGCCGTCGTGCTTGCTTCGCCAAACTCATCTCCTGTAACCTTCCGCGCACTGCTCCATCGAATCCCAGGCGGGCTCCGGCACTCTCCCTGGGTCGACCGCCCACCTGTCTATCTCCTCCCAAGAAGTATAGTCCATACTGTACTCCTCTTTGGGCTGCTCCTGTCTCCTCTTCTCCTGCTGCACCTTTGGGCAGCTACACTCCCCTGGTTTAGCCCAGGGTCCTCTCCCGTCAAGGATTTCCTCCCATGTCCAGAAATCCTTAATACGCAGCTCCTCTTTGGGCTGCTCCTGCCTGTTGACACGCTGCTTGGTCCATTTACGGTGGGTGATTCTGTCACGGTTTTCATATGGTGAAGGAGAGTCGGACCAAACTGCAGCGTGTCGATTGCGATCCATGTTTAATCAAACAAACGTAAACACGACTAAACACAAATACTACAAAACAAATAAACGAAAAACCGAAAACAGCCTATACTTGTGTCAACTAACATCGAACAAGGACATCAAGACACTCAGGACAATCACCCACAATACAACCAAATAATATGGCTGCCTAAATATGGTTCCCAATCAGAGACAACGATAAACACCTGCCTCTGATTGAGAACCACTTCAGACAGCCATAGACTTAACTAGAACACCCCACTAAGCTACAATCCCACTATCTACACATCACATACAAAAACCCATGTCACACCCTGGCCTGACCAAATACATGAAGAAAAACACAAAATACTACAACCAGGGCGTGACAAGTACACCTGGACACAGACGGACAGACGGATGGTCCAATGGATTGGGGTATACAGAAAAACCAAATCATCTCCACTTGTACTGATCCCACAGGTTCATATTTAAGATACAGCTAGATATTACTAGAAAGTAGATACAGTATAAGATATTACAGCTAGATCTTACTAGATATTAGATACAGTATAAGATATTACAGCTAGATATTAGATACAGTATAAGATATTACAGCTAGATATTAGATATAGTATAAGATATTACAGCTAGATATTACTAGATATTAGATACAGTATAAGGTATTACAGCTAGATATTACTAGATATTAGATACAGTATAAGGTATTACAGCTAGATATTACTAGATATTAGATACAGTATAAGGTATTACAGCTAGATATTGCTTGATATTAGAGATAGTATACGATATTACAGCTAGATATTACTAGATATTAGATACAGTATAAGATATTACACATAGATATCACTTAATATTAGATATAGTATAAGATTTTATGAGATATTAGGTACAGTGTACGATTTTACAGCTAGATATGACTAGATATTAGATATAGTATATCATATTACAGCTAGATATGACTAGATATTAGATATAGTATATCATATTACAGCTAGATATTACTAGATATTAGGTACGGTATAAGATATTACAGCTAGATATGACTAGATATTAGGTACAGTGTACGATTTTACAGCTAGATATGACTAGATATTATATATAGTATATAATATTAGAGCTAGATATTACTAGATATTAGATACAGTATAAGATATTACAGCTAGATATTACTAGATATTAGATACAGTATAAGATATTACAGCTAGATATTACTAGATATTAGGTACAGTATAAGATATTACAGCTAGATATTACTAGATATTAGATACAGTTTAAGATATTACAGCTAGATATTAGATACAGTATAAGATATTACAGCCAGATATTACTAGATATTAGATACAGTATAAGATATTACAGCTAGATATTACTATATATTAGACACAGTATAAGATATTACAGCTGTCACGCCTTGGTCATTGTATTTTGTGGTTTTGTTATATGTTTGGGTAGGCCAGGGTGTGACATGGGTTTATATGTTGTATTCGTATTGGGGTTTGTATTATTTGGGATCGCGGCTGATTAGGGGTGTTAGGCTTGGCTGCCTGAGGCGATTCTCAATCAGAGTCAGGTGCTTGTCGTTGTCTCTGATTGGGAACCGATATTTTAGGGAGCCATAGTTTACAGCTTTGTATTTACAGTATAAGTGTTTGTTCCTGTCTCTGTGTTGTAGTCACCAGATAGGCTGTAATTAGTTTCACGTTCCGTTCTGTTGTTTTTGTATTTAGTATCGGTTATTTCATGTACCGCGTTTTCTTTCATTAAAGTCATGAGTAACCAACACGCTGCATTTCGGTCCGACTCTCTTCTTTCAACAGACGAACGCCGTTACAACAGCTAGATATTACTAGATATTAGATACAGTATAAGATATTACAGCTAGATACTACTAGATATTAGGTACAGTGTAAGATATTACAGCTAGATATTACTAGATATTAGATATAGTATAAGATATTACAGCTAGATATTACTAGATATTAGGTACAGTATAAGATATTACAGCTAGATATGACTAGATATTAGATATAGTATATCATATTACAGCTAGATATTACTAGATATTAGGTACAGTATAAGATATTACAGCTAGATATGACTAGATATTAGATACAGTATACGATATTACAGCTAGATATTACTAGATATTAGATACAGTATAAGATATTACAGCTAGATATTACTAGATATTAGATATAGTATAAGATATTACAGCTAGATATTACTAGATATTAGGTACGGTATAAGATATTACAGCTAGATACTGTATTACTACGTCTTTCAGTTCCTCTGAGAATTTCTCTGTCTCTGAAAAGTTAAGTCTCAAAGTAACCTCATTACGTCCCCTTTAAACTCAAATAACCTTAGGTACTCTTACATGATTTTCAAGCCGTTTTGTCAATTGTAGTAACCACATGGGTAATTGTATATAAAAAAATAATAATCCTGTAGGACCGAGTCGGCTTTTACATCCATCATCATTTCCTGTTATGACAAATTGGGGAGGCATCTAAATGCAGCTGCATTCATGAAGCGGCACTCATTTCATATTGAACAAGGCATGAGTTCTCTGTCTGTTGTATCCGTAAATGTCATAAAACATCATTTATACTGTGTGCCACTAGCAGCAATAGGGCTGTTGACATTTCATGCTAGTTTTAGTATTATGCTGGATCCTTGACACCTATCTAATTTCCTTTTCCTTTTCGTCATTTTAGAGGCTACTGACTTTGCCCTTTGATGGACTCTAAGTTTGTCCTTTTTCATCATTTGACTGGCAACTCCACAGACACATGGTCTGATCTTATCCAATTGATCTGCAGAATATGCTCTTAGCACAGCAGATTAATGCAAAAACAGACACCAGTCTTATCACTCAGAAATCCAATTATCTGCAATAATGATGCTCTGGTTTTTTGAGGATGAAACTTTTGAGGGATGCGCTCTGATATCCTAGAAGTCTGAGCGTGCTTCCCAAATGGCACCCTATTACCCTTTACATTGCACTACTTTTAACTAGGGCCTATAGCGCCCTGGTCAAAACTATTGCACCATATAGGGAATAGGGTGCCATTTGGGACGGAATCTGAGTGACATCTCAGAAAAATGGCAGAAAGGATTTCTGCAGTTTCATATCTCAACCAAGTAAAAAAATAATACAGTCAAAAGGTCTCCATTTATGTTATCATACCTCAAACTAGAGGGATATACATCTAAATAGAAATAACCTCCTGAAACAGTCTTATAGCCATGGACACTTCTAGAACTTCAGAAAAGAAAAGGTTATCACTATCTTTCTGAGAGAGACTTCAATCTCTGGCTGTATAGCTACTGTAGTAGGATCATTTTTCAACACTAAGTAAAGAGACGTTCTTTAAAGTTTGTTTCAAAAGCAATGTGAGTAACGTGCTTCTAAGTAAAGCAAACCGGTTCTTCCAGTCAATGGTTAAGAAGGCTATACGGTATAGAATTTAACTGAATATACAGTATAATGTATATTTCTGCACATGCAAGTGTCAATAGCATTTGATAGGCAACGGTGACATACGGACTAGATAAGGTAACTTACAAGGTCAGTGAACACTAGTTTACTGTTTGGTCCTAAAATGATCCGCGTCAGTCAACCAGATAAATCTCTCCAAGTGGCTAACAAGGTACCAAATCATTTCTTCCATCCCATCCTGTTAATAATGATCAAATCTCGAAGTCAGTAGGGTGCCGGTGGGTCCGGAATGATGTCGCTAATGTTTCTCTACATTGGACCCGAGCCAAGAGATAAGGGCTGCCTCGCAAATGGTACCCTATTTCCTAGTAGTGCACTATAAAGGGAAAATGGTACCATTTGGGACACAGACAAGAAGATGAATTACCTTCGGTCAATAGAGAAGGAGGGCTGCTCCACAGCCATAAACAGACAGCAGGAAGTCCGTAGGGTTAGAGCGGGGTCACCACGGGCCATGCTGGTTAAACTCACTCTGTGAGTCCCAAATGGACTCTACTCCATTTACAGTGCACTACTTTGGACCCCAGCCTCATGGGCCCTGGTCAAACATAGTGCACTAATAAGGGAATAGGGTGTAATTTGGTACACAGCCACGGCCTCCTATAGGAAATGAGAACAGACCGCTGGCACTGTTCTGAGGCCCTAATGTCACGAGTGTACATCTAAATGGGCCCGAATCAGTGTTCACTGGGGCTCGCAGACGAGGCTCCTTTCATCCTGGGGCCCAGACCATGTCTTGACTGTCTCTTCACCACATGGAGGAGTTTTTGTCTTTGAGTTTGGTGATGATGATGAAAACATTGCGTGTCGTCATAGAATCAGTTTCGTACCACAGAGGGAACTTATTCAGTTTAATGATCAGACCAGTTGTTGACAGGTTTGTATTCCCTCTTTCTCATTATCGTAACTATTTTATGTGTCGCCTTTGATAGTAATTTCCTTGGGAGACATCTTTAATAGGGAGATGAAAAGCAAGTATTCCCAAACTGAATGACTGTTAAATGAAGTTTAAACCTTGAGAGTTGCTCCCTCCGAATTATCTCAGTGAACTTACCCCACATAAATCAAAGATAGAAATGAGATCTATTAAAAGCTAATGAAATGTATCTTTTGACAGATGGTTGTGGTCTTTTGAAACAAATGGATATGGAATCCCTCTGTATTCTCCTCATCAACAGGATGGCATGACCACGATCTTCAATACATGCTTGATGACTCTGCTCACGTTTCTCTGACCTCGTGTCGCAAAACCCAGGTGTCCCAGCTCCTATAAGCAGCTCCTATTCTCGTCACTGAGTACCGACCAGGGGAGGAAGAGAGAGACAGAGGTGGAGTGAAAAAGTAAAAAGGAACAGAGAAAGAGAGACTGCATTTACAACGAAGAAGAAGGAGGAGGTGCCCTGGACTAGTTGAATGACTGAGGTAGCACAGTGGGAGCTCCGGTTAGAGCTGGCATGTGACAGGATGAGGTAAAGAGTTGAGGGGTTGGAGGAATTGGACGATGGAGCTTCTTTTGGCCGCTGAGTGGCAGGTGAATGATGGATGCATGTTGGAATCACTACTTAGCCCCTCTTCACTCTCACTCTCTCATTCCTCCTTTGGGACCTGGGCCTGAGCCACTCAGGAGGGATCTGTCATTGTGTAAACACAGAAGGAGTTAGAGCTATCTACCGGGGCAGGATTGAGGCCACGAGGGCACACACTGAACTTACATGCTACACAAGAGCTGCATCCCAAATGATACCCCATTCCTTTAATAGTGCACCACATTTGAACAGGCCTATTGTCAAAAAAATAGGATGCCATTTGGACACACCCCACCGAAGACATGTATTGCTGCTTTGTTTTCCTCTGTCACTCATTAAAACTATCCAATCATTTACTAGACTTTAACAATGCACCTCTAATTAACCACCAGTGTATTTGAATAGACGCCAGTTACACATGGGGTGTGTCCCAAATATCATCCTTATTCCCTATGGGGCTCTGGTCAAAAGTAGTGCACTATATAGGGAATAGGTGCCATTTGGGAATCAGTTGTGAACAGATGGTGAGAGCTCATCATCAGGATGGATTTTATCCCCCCCCTCACCTCAAAATGAACCTGTCCACCATCTATAAATCCAAATATTAAAAAAATATTGCTATTAAAAATCTGTGCCATTTCGTCTCTCACTACAAACAAATAATCTTAGGGCTTAATTTCCTCTGCCGTACGTCTTGATTTCCTCCGCTGGTGTGTAATTAAAACTAGGGACAGGAGGTGATTGGCATTACTATAATTTCTTTGAATATCAAGAGACACACACACGGGCACACACACAACCACACACACACTCTGCTTAGCATATTTTCATTAACCCTGGCAAATGAATTATTTACAAGTCTGGTATACATTGGAGTTATAGGACTACTTCCTGGTTATAACAGGACCCTTTTTTACTGTAAAATATAACACATATAGTTGTTCCTAAATTGGCTCCTCACACTAGCCCAGGGTCAGGTGGCTCCTCCCACTAGCCCAGGGTCAGGTGGCTCCTCCCACTAGCCCAGGGTCAGGTGGCTCCTCCCACTAGCCCAGGGTCAGGTGGCTCCTCCCACTAGCCCAGGGTCAGGTGGCTCCTCACACTAGCCCAGGGTCAGGTGGCTCCTCCCACTAGCCCAGGGTCAGGTGGCTCCTCCCACTAGCCCAGGGTCAGGTGGCTCCTCACACTAGCCCAGGGTCAAGTGGTTACTCACACTAGCCCAGTATCAGGTGGCTCCTCACACTGCCTAGGATCAGGTGGCTCCTCACACTAGCCCAGGGTCAGGTGGCTCCTCACACTAGCCCAGGGTCAGGTGGCTCCTCACACTAGCCCAGTATCAGGTGGCTCCTCACACTGCCCAGGATCAGGTGGCTCTTCACGCTAGCCAAGGATCAGGTGGCTCCTCAAGCTAGCCAAGGATCAGGTGGCTCCTCACACTGCCCAGTATCAGGTGGCTTCTCGCGCTAGCCAAAGATCAGGTGGCTCCTCACACTGCTCAGGATCAGGTGGCTCCTCAAGCTAGCCAAGGATCAGGTGGCTCCTCAAGCTAGCCCAGGATCAGGTGGCTCCTCACACTGCCCAGGACTAGCTGGCTCCTCACACTAGCCCAGGATCAGGTGGCTCCTCACACTGCCCAGGACTAGCTGGCTCCTCACACTAGCCAAGGATCAGGTGGCTCCTCACGCTAGCCAAGGATCAGGTGGCTCCTCACACTAGCTCAGAGTCAGGTGTATAGTATAGTAACCTAAAGTACAGAGAGCTTTTCTTTCCCTTAAACAGTGGGTTTGCAGATGCCGGCCTCTTTGGGGATAGGGCAAAGTGGGGGAGGCAGTAGGGTGCCGGTGGGGGAAGGATGGATTCAGTGCGGTTGACGCAGGGAAGTGGGGGTGGAGGGAAAGGGTGGATGGTGGAAGAGGAGAGGGACGGATGCAGAACGGCTGAACAGGGAAGGGTGGATGAGGAGAGGGAGGAGGGGGGAAGGGGAGGTGGATGAGGAGAGGGAGGAGAGGGGGAGGCAGGGGAGGTGAATGAGGAGAGGGAGGAGAGGGGAGGCAGGGGGGGTGGATGAGGATGAGGAGGAGGGGGAGGCAGGGGAGGGGATGAGGCAGGGGAGGGTGAATGAGGAGAGGGAGGAGAGGGGGAGGCAGGGGAGGGTGGATGAGGAGAGGGAGGAGAGGGGGAGGCAGGGGAGGTGGATGAGGAGAGGGAGGAGAGGGAGGAGAGAGGGAGGCAGGGGAGGGTGAATGAGGAGAAGGAGGAGAGGGGGGGGGAGGCAGGGGAGGGTGGATGAGGAGAGGGAGGAGAGGGGGAGGCAGGGGAGTTGGATGAGGAGAGGGGTAGGAGACAGATGGGGAGGCGGAGGGGGACCAGCAAAGCGAAGGGATCACACGCTGTATCTAATTAGTGGAAACCAAGACTGTTTTCGGGGCAGGTTTGCTGGCTTTGACTAGCAGAAGTGACTTTTCATATCAGGTTAGGAAAACTTACGCAGCAGGTTAGGAGAATTAACATGGCAGGTTAGGATAATTAACATGAAAGGTTAGGAGAATTAGGTTAATGTTAGGAAAATAGTTAGGGTTACCTAAAATGCAAAAATTGTCCCCGACTTGACTCGAACATATCTAGCTGCAACCTGCCCTGAGAACAGCCTTGGTTTCCACTAATGTGATGCTGCTTCTGAGACGGGGGACGTGGAGCAGGGGGGGGCACCTCATTAGCTCAGTAGAGGTGTTATGGAACGGGTGCCTCCCGTGTTGTATCGTCAACCCCATGGCAGGGGGCTGTTTGTACGAGTGGAGACAAAGAGGGGGGAGTAAGGTGTTTTTATTCATTACCAGGGGATTTCTCCCTGTCTGACTGTCTGCAACACAGAACATATATCCTCCTCCCAACATTAGAAATGACATCAGGCTTCTTTTGGGTAGCGTTGTGTAGACTGGGGATGCCTCCCAAATTGACGGGATAATTCCAATATTTACATAAAATTCCATAAAACCATAGTGTTTCCATTACCATGGAAGTCAAAATAAATGAAACACACACACTTACGGTCAGACTTAACTTGAGAAAACGTATGTTACTGTGCAGACAGAGAGTCAGAGGGAAAACCTCTGTATGCGAGAAGAAGAAAGGGAGGGAGGTGTGTCTGTGAGGTTGTGATGATAGTGATTTCATTTCTTTTCTTCAGTGTCTGGTTTCTCCTCTGCCTCTCTACTGCCTGACAATGAGTAGTGACAGGACATTACTCAGAATTAGGACTTTCACCCTCCATTTCATTTACATCGCCAGTCAACCTGAATCCGCTTTTCTTTCTACACCGCACGAGAAAATGATGTCACCCAAAATGATGTCAGCTATAGTGATTCACTTCAGGATCAATTCTCTATAAGAGGATTTGAATGGTGTGTACTATGTACTTTTAGAGCGTCAGTGAGTGTGCATGTGAATGTGACTGCATACATAACCTAATTATATTGGTGGGAGCATCTGCAGACTGTGCTGATGGCTCACCCTCGGTGTAAGCACCTTGGTCGGTGGCCAAAGACATTGACCGTGGCTCTCAATGGTTCAGTGTCTGGTTGGGAGCAGCATGATGTAATTGTCAGAGGGGGTTTGATTTCCAACATGATACAGATGGGATGGGCTTTAGAGGTGGAGAGAGAGAGATGAGGAAAAAAGAAGAATAGAGAGATAAATAGAGGAGGACATATATATATATATATAGAGAGAGAAAAGGGGGACAGAGAGAGAGAGGAGGGGGACAGAGAGAGAGAAGGGGGCAGAGAGAGAAAGGGGTGGGGGACAAAGAGAGAGAGAGAGAGAGAGAGAGAGAGAGAGAGAGAGAGAGAGAGAGAGAGAGAGAGAGAGAGAAGGGGAGCAAGAGAGAGGGGGAGGGGACAAAGAGAGAGAGAGAGGAGGGGACAAAGACTGAGAGATGAGGTGGACAGAGAGAGAGAAAGAGAGTGCGAGGGGAGGGGGACAAAGAGAAAGAGAGGATGGGGACAGAGGAAGGGAACAAAGGGAGAGAGAGAGAGAGGGAGAGAGAGAGGAGGGGAACAGAGAGAGAGAGAGAGAGAGAGAGGAGGGGGACAGAGAGAGAGAGAGAGAGAGAGAGAGAGAGAGAGAGAGAGAGAGAGAGAGAGAGAGAGAGAGAGAGAGAGAGAGAGAGAGAGAGAGAGAGAGAGGGGAGGGACAGAGAGAGAGAGAGGAGGAGGGGAGCAAAGAGAGAGGGGACAAAGAGAGAGAGAGGGAGGAGGGGGATGAAGAGAGAGAGAGGGAAGGGGGACAAAGACAGAGAGAGAGAAGGGGACAAAGAGAGAGAGAGAGGAGAGGGACAAAGAAAGAGAGATGAGGCGGACAGAGAGAGAAAGAGAGTGGGAGGGGAGGCGGACAAAGAGAGAGAGAGGATGGGGACAGAGGGAGAGAGAGAGAGAGGGGGGGGACAGAGAGAGAGGGGAGGGAACAAAGGGAGAGAGAGAGAGAGAGAGAGAGGGAGAGCGAGAGGGGAGGGGAACAGAGAGAGAGAGGAGGGGGACAGAGAGAGAGAGAGGAGGGAACAAAGGGAGAGAGAGAGGAGGGGGACAGAGAGAGAGAGGAGGGGGACAGAGAGAGAGAGGAGGGAACAAACAGAGAGAGAGAGGAGGGGGATAACGACAGAGAGAGGGGAGGGGAACAAAAAGAGATAGAGAGGAGGGGCACCCAGGGAGAAAGAGAGAGAAGGGGACAGAGAGAGAGGAGGGGTACAAAGAGAAAGATAGAGAGAGGTGGGGGACAGAGAGAGGAGTGAGACAACGAGAGAGAGATATGATGGGGACAAAGAGAGAGAGAGAGAGAGAGAGGAGGGAGATAAAGAGAGAGAGAGAGAGAGCAGAGGGGGACAAAGAGAGACAGAGGGGCAGGGGACAAAGAGAGGGAGAGGGGTGGGGGACAAAGTGTGAGAGAGAGAGGAGGTGGAAAAGAGACTGTGAGAGAGAGAGGGAGAGAGATAGAAAGAGAGGGGAGGGAGGGAGAGAGAGGGGAGTGGGACAGAGAGAGAGAGGAGGGGGACAGAGAGAGGAGTGGGACAAAGAGAGAGAGAGAGAGAGAGAGAGAGAGAGAGAGAGAGAGAGAGAGAGCGAGAGAGACTATGTGCTCACTGCCCACAAAATGAGGTGGAAACTGAGCTGCACTTCCTAACCTCCTGCGCAATGTATGACCATATTAGAGATACATATTTCCCCCAGATCACACAGATCCACAAAGAATTCGAAAACAAATCCAATTTTGAAAAACTCCCATATCTACTGGGTGAAATTCCACAGTGTGCCATCACAGCAGCAAGATTTGTGACCTGTTGCCACGAGAAAAGGGCAACCAGTGAAGAACAAACACCATTATATACTATACACGCTATACAAACTGATGGAAAGTGGTGTTGGGGGTAAAACATACGACGTTATAAAATCCATGTACACAAACAACAAGTGTGCGGTTAAAATTGGCAAAAAACACACACATTTCTTCACACAGGGTTAGACAGGGATGCAGCTTAAGCCCCACCCTCTTCAACATATATATCAACGAATTGGCGCGGGCACTAGAAAAGTCCGCAGCACCCGGCCTCCCCCTGCTAGAATCCGAAGTCAAATGTCTGCTGTTTGCTGATGATCTGGTGCTTCTGTCACCAACCAAGGAGGGCCTACAGCAGCACTTAGATCTTATGCACTGATTCTGTCAGACCTGGGCCCTGACAGTAAATCTCAGTAAGACCAAAATAATGGTGTTCCAAAAAAGGTCCAGTCACCAGGACCACAAATACAAATTCCATCTAGACACTGTTGCCCTAGAGCACACAAAAAACTATACATACCTTGGCCTAAACATCAGCGCCACAGGTAACTTCCATGATGGGGGACTGTAGTATAACAGACTGTCTGTTATATTACAGTCCTCTATCAGTCTGTTATACTACAGTCCCCCCCCCATCAGTCTGTTATACTACAGTCCCCCATCAGTCTGGTATATTACAGTCCCCCCCATCAGTCTGTTATATTACAGTCCCTTCTGTCCATCTGATTAAACCCACCTAGTTACCCTCTAATGTCCCTTCTGTCCTTCTGATTAAACCCACCAGGTTACCCTCTAATGTCCCTCTTTGTTCATCTGATTAAACCACAAAGCTGTGAACGATCTGAGAGACAAGGCAAGAAGGGCATTCTATGCCATCAAAAGAAACATAAATTTCAACTTACCAATTAGGATTTGGCAAAAAATACTTGAATCAGTCATAGAGCCCATTGCCCTTTATGGTTGTGAGGTCTGGAGTCCGCTCACCAACCAAGACTTCACAAAATAGGACAAACACCAAATTGAGACTCTGCATGCAGAATTCTGCAAAAATATCCTCCGTGTACAACGTAGAACACCAAATAATGCATGGAGAGCAGAATTAGGCCGATACCCACTAATTATCAAAATCCAGAAAAGAGCCGTTAAATTCTACAAGCACCTAAAAGGAAGCGATTCACAAACCTTCCATAACAAAGCCATCACCTACAGAGAGATGAACCTGGAGAAGGTCCCCTAAGCAAGCTGGTCCTGGGGCTTTGTTCACAAACACAAACACACCCTACAGAGCCCCAGGACAACAGCACAATTAGACCCAACCAAATCATGAGAAAACAAAAAGATAATTACTTAACACATTGGAGAGAATTAACAAAAAAACAGAGCGAACTGGAATGCTATTTGGCCCTACACAGAGAGTACACAACGGCAGAATACTTGACCACTGTGACTGACCCAAAATTAAGGAAAGCTTTGACTATGTACAGACTCAGTGAGCATAGCCTTTGCCATTGAGAAAGGCCGCCGTAGGCAGACATGGCTCTCAAGAGAAGACAGGCTATGTGCTCACTGCCCACAAAATGAGGTGGAAACTGAGCTGCACTTCCTAACCTCCTGCCCAATGTATGACCATATTAGAGAGACATATTTCCCTCAGATTACACAGATCCACAAAGAATTCGGAAACAAATCCAATTTTGAAAAACTCCAATATCTATTGGGTGAAATTCCACAGTGTGCCATCACAGCAGCAAGATTTGTGACCTGTTGCCACGAGAAAAGGGCAATCAGTGAAGAACAAACACCATTGTAAATACAACCCATATTTATGCTTATTGTTTTGAAACTTCTGTATGTGTAATGTTTACTGTTAATTTTTGTTGTTTTTCACTTTATATATTCACTTTGTATGTTGTCTACCTCACTTGCTTTGGCAATGTTAACACATGTTTCCCATGCCAATAAAACCCTTGAATTGAATTGAATTGAATTGAATTGAATTGAAAGAGAGAGAGAGGATTGGGACAGAGAGAGATAGAGCGAGAGAGAGAGGATTGGGTCAGAGAGAGAGAGAGAGAGAGAGAGAGAGAGAGAGAGAGAGAGAGAGAGAGAGAGAGAGAGAGAGAGAGAGAGAGAGAGAGAGAGAGAGAGAGAGAGAGAGAGAGAGAGAGAGAGAGAGAAAGAGAAAGAGAAAGAGAGAGAGAGTGAGAGTTGTAATTGCACTCTTCTCATTGAGCTTTAAGCTGCCTACTGTATACACAGTATATTATACATGCACACTATTTCAGAGAACAGAAAACACCTGCTCCATATTTTACAGACAGTCTTTCATATTTCACGTTCACGATAGCTCAAGTATGTCTGTCTACCCACCCACACCTCCATTAACATGCATGAAGCACAGCAAGGGTGCAAGCTCTGGGGAAGGTCTCCCAAAGTCAGTGTTGACTTTTTTCGTTCTCTCTCGCTAAGGGTGTGAAAGCTGTCAGAGATCTCAGCAGTCTGTCTGACTTGCTGCTTTCATGATAAATACGACTGAGGGAGCAACCGTCTTTTGTCTCACTAGAAACCTTGATATTTTATTTAGGACTCAAATCAAACAGGCGTAGTTAAAGTAGGCTAGTGTATGCAAAGTGGTTGTTTTGAGTGATGTTGCGCTCTGTGGTGGAGCTTCAATGATTTTCATTCACCGCCTGTTTTCATTTTCATACACTGACGCTAGTAAACAAACAACGAATCCATTGAGTGAAGTCTGATTCAATGAATATAAAACAAAAGGTTTGTTAATGTTGATTATGGAGCTTTATGGCACTCCAAAACATTCAAGGAAGTGAAGGGATTAATTACGGCTCCAAACATTGGACAACTGTTTTTTTTTATTTCCCTCTCCACTGTTGGTAAATGGTTTGATTTTGTGCATGCAAATGAGCGTATTAATTAACATAAGGAATATGGGCAACTATTGTAAATAAAAAAAGTGGTCAGATGAAGCAGATGCTAAACTACAGGACTGTTTTTCTATCACAGACTGGAATATGTTCCGGGATTCTTCCGATGGCTTCTTCCGATGGCCACATCAGTCACTGGCTTTATCAATAAGTGCATCGAGGACATCGTCCCCACAGTGGCTGTACGTACATACCCCAACCAGAAGCCATGGATTACAGGCAACATTTGCACTGAGCTAAAGGGTAAAGCTGCCGCTTTCAAGAAGCTTATGAGAAATCCCTCTATGCCCCCCAACGAACTATTAAACAGGCACAGTGTCAATACAAGACTAAGATCGAATCGTACTACACTGGCTCCGATGCTCGTCGGATGTGGCAGGGCTTGCATACCATTACAAACTACAAAGGGAAGCACAGCCGAGAGCTTCAAAGTGACACGAGCCTACCAGACGAGCTAAACAACTTCTATGCTCGCTTTGACGCAAGTAACACTGAAACATGATTGAGAGTACCAGCTGTTCCGGACGACTGTGTGATCACGCTCTCCGCAGCCGACGTGAGTAAGACCTTTAAACAGGTCAACATTCACAAGGCCGCTGGGCCAGACGGATTACCAGAATGTGTACTCCGAGCCTACGCTGACTAACTAGCAAGTGTCTTCACTGACATTTTCAACTTCTCTCTGTCCGAGTCTGTACTACCAACATGTTTCAAGCAGACCACCACAGTCTCTGTGCCCAAGAACACTAAGGTAACCTGCCTAAATGACTACAGACCTGTAGCACTCACGTCTGCTGCCATGAAATGCTGGTCATGGCTCACATCAACACCATTGTCCTAGAAACCCTAGACCCACTCCAATGTGCATACCACACCAACAGATCCACAGATGATGCAATCTCTATTGCACTCCACACTGCCCTTTCCCACCTTGACATAAGAAACACCTATGTGAGAATGCTATTCATTGACGACAAGCTCAGCATTCAACACCATAGTGCCCTCAAAGCTCATCACTAAGCTAAGGACCCGGGGACAAAACACCTCCCTCTGCCATTGGATCCTGGACTTCCTGATGGGCCACCCCCAGGTGGTAAGGTTAGGTAACAACACATCCGCCACGCTGATCCTCCACACGGGGGCCCCTCACGGGTGCGTGCTCAGACCCCTCCTGGACTCCCTGTTCACTCATGACTGCATGGCCAGGCACGACTCCAACACCATCATTAAGTTTGCTGATGACACAGCAGCAGTAGGCCTGATCACCAACAATGACGAGGTCAGAGACCTGTGGGTTGGCAGCGCACTACATTGATGCCAACCATAAGATTAGGGACAGTGTCTGACAGACCAACCAACCTGCACATGTCCTCTACTGTATGCTTATTGTTATTGTTCAATGTATGGTTATTTTGACCCTTGGTTATTGTTGTTACTGTTGTGCAGTTGACAATTTTGATTCTTATTGTTGTCATCTTATACATTTCCAAAGTAAGCTTTGGCAATACAGTTGAAGTCGGAAGTTTACATACACCTTAGCCAAATACATTTAAACTCAGTTTTTCACAATTCCTGACATTTAATCCTTGTAAAAATGTCCTGTCATAGGTCTGTTATGATTACCATTTTATTTTAACAACGTGAAATGTCAGAATAATAGTAGAGACACTGATTTATTTCAGCTTTTATTTCTTTCATCACATTCCCAGTGGGTCAGAAGTTTACATACACTCAATTAGTATTTGGTAGCATTCCCTTTAAAATGTTTAACTTGGTGCCAGAACAACATCCTCTCCCTCAACGTGATCAAGACAAAGGAGGTGATTGTGGACTACAGGAAAAGGAGGACCGAGCACGCCCCCATTCTCATCGGCAGGCTGTAGTGGAGCAGATTGAGATCTTCAAGTTCCACATAACCAACAAGCATACATGGTCCAAGCACACCAAGACAGTCGTGAAGAGGGCACGACAAAACCTATTCCCCCTCAGGAGACTGAAAAGATTTGGCATGGATCCATAGATCCTCAAAAGGTTTACAGCTGCACCATCGAGAGCATCCTGACTCGTTGCATCACTGCCTGGTATGGAAACTGCTCGGCCTCCAACTGCAAGGCACTACAGAGGGTAGTGCGTACGGCCCAGTACATCACCGGGGCCAAGCTTCCTTCCATCCAGGACCTCTATACCAGGCGGTGTCAGAGGTAGGCCCTAAAAATTGTCAAAGACTCCAGCCACCTTAGTCACAGACTGTTCTCTCTGCTACCGCACGGCAAGCGGTACTGGAGCGCTGAGTCTAGATTCAAGAGGCTTCTAAACAGCATCTACTCCCAAGCCATAAGACTCCTTAACAGCAAATCAAACGACTACCCAGACTATTTGCATTGTCCCCCCCACTATGCTGCTGCAACTCTCTGTTATTATCTATTCATAGCCACTTTAATAACTCTACCTACATATACATAATTACCTCAATTACCTCGACACAGCACATTGACACATTGACTCTGTACCGTAATACCCTGTATATAGCCTCCACATTGACTCTGTACCGTTACCCCCTGTATGATTTGATTTGATTTGATACCGTAATACCCTGTATATAGTCTCCACATTGACTCTGTACCGTTACCCCCTGTATATAGTCTCCACATTGACTCTGTACCGTAATACCCTGTATATAGCCTCCACATTGACTCTGTACCGTTACCCCCTGTATGATTTGATTTGATTTGATACCGTAATACCCTGTATATAGCCTCCACATTGACTCTGTACCGTTACCCCCTGTATATCGTCTCCACATTGACTCTGTAATGGTACCCCCTGTATATAGTCTCCACATTGACTCTGTACCGGCAACCCCTGTATATAGTCTCCACATTTACTCTGTACCGGTAAACCCTGTATATAGTCTCCACATTGACTCTGTACCGGTAACCCCTGTATATAGTTTCCACATTGACTCTGTACCGTAATACCCTGTATATAGTCTCCACATTGACTCTGTACCGTAATACCCTATATATAGTCTCCACATTGACTCTGTGTCATAAGGTACCCCCTGTATATAGTCTCCACATTGACTCTGTACCGGTACCCCCTGTATATAGTCTCCACATTGACTCTGTACCGTAATACCCTGTATATAGCCTCCACATTGACTCTGTACCGGTACCCCCTGTATATAGTCTCCACATTGACTCTGTAACGGTACCCCTGTATATAGTCTCCACATTGACTCTGTAACGGTACCCCTGTATATAGTCTCCACATTTACTCTGTACCGGCAACCCCTGTATATAGTCTCCACATTTACTCTGTACTGGTAACCCCTGTATATAGTCTCCACATTGACTCTGTACTGGTAACCCCTGTATATAGCCTCCACATTGACTCTGTACTGGTAACCCCTGTATATAGTCTCCACATTGACTCTGTACTGGTAACCCCTGTATATAGCCTCCACATTGACTCTGTAATGGTACCCCCTGTATGTAGCCTCCACATTGACTCTGTACTGGTAACCCCTGTATATAGCCTCCACATTGACTCTGTACTGGTAACCCCTGTATATAGCCTCCACATTGACTCTGTACTGGTAACCCCTGTATATAGCCTCCACATTGACTCTGTAATGGTACCCCCTGTATATAGCCTCCACATTGACTCTGTACTGGTATCCCCTGTATATAGCCTCCACATTGACTCTGTAATGGTACCCCCTGTATATAGCCTCGCTATTATTATTTACTGCTGCTCTTCAATTATGTGTCATTCTTATTTTTAACTTTTTTCTTAAAATTGCATTGTTGGTTAAGGGCTTATAAGTAAGCATTTCACTGTTGTATTCACGCATGTGACAAATCAAATATGATTTGGGAATAAATTATGATTACACAAATAGCATTACAACAAGGATAATTAGTACTTATTCAGAAAGGCAAAAGAGCAGATCAATCATTTGGCCTGAGATAAACATCATCACAACTGTAATTGACCTGTTTTCTGTCACCCAAATAATATTAGATTTTATGTATGGGGCCTCTACTCATCAAGATGATTTAATTGCATCATGGTATTCACTGGGGTTACATGGCTGTTCAGACTTTTATAGCTGGACTACACAATGAATCATTTTGACATCATGGAAACTATCCATTTGCATGATGTTTTTTTTATTTTTAAGTATTGGGTATTTGTTTCCTTATATGTTACGTATTCATGTACACTAAGTATACCAAACAATAGGGACACTTTCCTAATATTAAGCTGAACCCCCTTTTGCCCTCAGAACAACCTCAAATTGTCAAGGCATGGACTCTACAAAGTGTCAAAAGTCAAAAGCTTAAAAATACGTCTTTATTCTGTCTCCTCCCCTGATTGAAGTAGATATAACAAGGGATCATAACGTTCTCCCAGATTCACCTGATCAGTCTATGTCATGGAAAGACAAGGTGTTCTTAATGTTTTGTAGACTCAGAGTGTATATATGTTTCCTTATATTCCATATTTGTTTGTGTCATTTGGTAGAATCATCATCACAAGACGTTGTAATGCATTTCTAGTGTCTGGACAGTCATTGGTTATTAGAAACACCTAGAACAGAAACACCTAGAACAGAAACACAGAGAACAGAAACACCTAGAACAGAAACACCTAGAACAGAAACACCTAGAACAGAAACACAGAGAACAGAAACACCTGGAACAGAAACACCTAGAACAGAAACACCTAGAACAGAAACACCTAGAACAGAAACACAGAGAACAGAAACACAGAGAACAGAAACACCTGGAACAGAAACACCTAGAACAGAAACACCTAGAACAGAAACACAGAGAACAGAAACACGGAGAACAGAAACACCTAGAACAGAAACACTGAGAACAGAAACACCTAGAACAGAAACACCTAGAACAGAAACACCTAGAACAGAAACACTGAGAACATAAACACCTAGAACAGAAACACCTAGGACAGAAACACCTAGAACAGAAACACCTAGAACAGAAACACCTAGAACAGAAACACCTAGAACAGAAACACTGAGAACATAAACACCTAGAACAGAAACACCTAGAACAGAAACACCTAGGACAGAAACACCTAGAACAGAAACACCTGAAACACCTAGAACAGAAACACCTAGAACACACAGAGAACATAAACACCTAGAACAGAAACACCTAGAACAGAACAGAAACACCTAGAACAGAAACACCTAGAACAGAAACACTGAGAACATAAACACCTAGAACAGAAACACCTAGAACAGAAACACCTAGGACAGAAACACCTAGAACAGAAACATATGTTTATATAATCAATATAGCTAGATATGAGTATTATGGCAATACATACAATACCGTATTCTCCAGGGTTGGGGAGTAATGGATTACATTACACATCATCTGTTACGTGTAAGGGATTACAAAAAAAGGTAACTGTAATCAGATACTTTTGAAAAACTAGATGATTACTTAGAGGATAACTTATAAATTCAGAAAGGATGTTTGCTCAAAAAAAAAAGTGTTTTCTCAATAACATTTAAACCAGCATTGAAAAATGTAAATTTGTTCTGGCTGAGCGAGTCTGACCGCAAGTCAGAGACCACTATGACCACACACAAATGTCTTTGTAGGCTACAGTCCAAGCTACGTCTTCTAAATGTGCGACAGCTGTCTGCATACAAAGATTATCCAACTTGAATAAACCCTTGGAGGCAAGGATGACAGCAGTCTACAGCGTTACGGATATGACTTATTATTGATATCTACATATTGATGTGAATCACACCGCTGCTCTCTCACTATTTGTGATAGGTGTTCACAAATCTAAATGTCTATTTAAACCCAATAATGGTCGAATTCAAGAAGTTTAAGCTGCCTATCCATCATTGTTATTTAAACCAATGGACAGCCAGTGAAAAATGTGTTCTTGTAACAGCTGCATAGTGTGGATCCCAGCCTATGGAATAAAAGTAGGGATTTTATTGCTCAATCTAAATTATGCTGATAAAAAAATGTAAATCCATAGTCCTAATGGACACATGCTCAAACTCCCACACTTTTGATAGACTTAAAAGTGCAATCTGTAGTTGCTACATCTGTTACGATAAATTAGTGAAGAGGTGTGGAGTCAGGCGCAGAGAGCAAAAGATGTGGGAAAAACACGCTTTAATGTCCAGGAAAAATAACATGAACAAAGTAGGAAAACAAATGATCAGAAATATTAACGGACAGCGCGAAACCCAACATGCAAACAAAATACACTCAAACACAGAACAGACGAACAAGCCCGCACGAAACAGAAGCGGGCTGAACAAACTTATATAACCCCACCCTAACAACCAAACAAGAAACAGGTGATACCAATCAGACAAAACCAAAGGAACACAGAACAACGGATCGGTGATAGCTAGTAGACCGAAGACGACGACCGCCGAGCGCCACCCGAACAAGAAGGGGAGTCACCTTCGGTAATATTCGTGACAACATCCATTTTTGGACTTACAAATAATATATATATATAGATATATTTAAAAATGTAGATATATATATATCAAGTCAAGTTGACACACCTACTCATTCCAGTTTTTATATTTATCTTTTACTATTTTCTACATTGTAGAATAATGCCAAGAGTGTGCAAAGCTGTCATCAAGGGAAAGGATGGCTAAATTTGAAGAATCTAAAATGAAGAATATATTTTGATTTGTTCAACACTTTTTTTGGTGACGACATGATTCCATGTGTTATTTCATGGTTTTGATATCTTCACTAGTATTCTACGATGTAGCAAATAGTCAAATAAAGAAAAACCCTTGAATGAGTAGGTGTGTCCAAACGTTTGACTGGTACTGTCCATTGATTGTTGAAGAATGTGAGTGTATGAGCTTAGTTCAACTGTCACACTCCATGAGAACCCAAAATATAAGCTTGTTTTACCCCAAGTAAATGTAAACAAACACTGTATATCGTCATAATATGATTAAAACAATAATGGTGATATCATGGTTGATCAGTCCTTGCATCCATAGCTCTGTCTATTAATCTGAGAGTGGTTACATTTCTTCAGGCCCATCCCTCAGCTTGGCGGGGTAGCCATTTTGTTATTATTTCATCTGTGGAATTGCTCTTTAAACAGCTGCATACTATCAAGACATCAAAGTGTCACCAACAAAAAGGTCAACAATAGGCCTATAGAAAATGCAGCATATGGCATTCATTGTTCACATGTAAATAGCACTTTCAGTAGCGCTCAAAGCATGCCATTCCACGAGCGCAGCATTTATTTTTAAACTGATTGGGCTCATGTTTTTCAATCAATGAGCCCATTCAGTCCTCCATGACAACACATTCATAAACAACAGAGCTGGCTAATACTGTAAGTCCTTCGTTTTGTGGGCGTGCTCAGGTAAAAAAATGTGGCTAATCTATACTTCCATATGTCCAAGTCAAGGGGTATAACAAGGGGTATAACATTTATATAACATTTACATTTATTGGAATGACTGGAATTCTGATAGATTAAGGGTTTTAATGTAAAGATGTAATTTAATCATATGTAGTAAAAAGCGATGGGTTAGAAGAAGCCTATATAACCCACCCATAGCAAAATTGAACATCCATATACTGTATATGGCCAGCTACAGTATGTAAACTTTAACATTGATTTATCCTGCAATAGATGTCGTTCAATTGGTCACATACATTTTTGTCTTCTTCGATTTGCCTCTAAAGCAGAAAGTAATCTAAAAGTAACGGAAGGTAATCAGAATACTTGACTGATTTTGGGTAATCCACATTACGTTACTGATTACAATTTTGGACAGGTAACTCATAAACTGCAAAGGATTACATTTAGAAAGTAACGTACCCAACCCTGGTACTCTCAGACAGAAACATACGATGACAACCGTCCCCAGCTGTGAACGTATATAATCAATATAGCTAGATATGAAAATGATGGCAATACATTTCTGTGTCAATTTATCTGTATTCTCAGTGGGCCAGTTTTCAATTGTAGCTTCAATGCAACAACATGTAGGCATGGCTACCATCTCTAGCAGCCGGTAGAATCCTTTTGACTGTCACATATGATATGATCAGCGTGTGTGGGGAAATGGCCTTGGCATTTAGGTGCATGTCCCAAATGGCACCCTAATCCATTTATAGTGCACTACTTTTGACCAGGGCCCATAAGATACTGGTCAAAAGTAGTGCACTATATATATACCAGTCCGTGCATATGAGAGAAATGGAAACTTAATGAGGTAATTCAGACACAAATATATGCAGCTCTCTGTCAACACATATACTTAGAACGGCCAATCAGAAGCATTTAATTTGTACCATGTTTTATTGATGGGATATAACCGCAGGCATACAGTATATTGCATGTGGTATAACACAGTTGCAGAATACAAAAACCTATTTCATACACAATGTTATTATATGCATACAGTACATAGTTGTTTTTTCAATTTCACCACAGCCATACCACTGGTTATTTTAGAACATAACTAATGTATGATAACTATTGGTGAATTGTATTATCTGGGCATTGGATAACGAAATTTGAAAAACTCAGAGAGAGAGAGAGAGAGAGAGAGAGAGAGAGAGAGAGAGAGAGAGAGAGAAAGAGAGAGAGAGAGAGAGAGAGAGAGAGAGAGAGAGAGAGAGAGAGAGATTATGCAACACTTGTTAAGTGATTTATGGCAGGGTGTCAGCTGTAATGTTACATCCTCTAGTAAAATAGCAACAACAAAAAAATATAAAATATTTAATTTGGCCTTTACTACTGTGACGTTGTTGTGATGTACACGTAATTTCCTGTTGAACGCGGGAATGAGGGAGAGCTCGGCTTGCTAGTTATGGAAAGTGTGTTGTTTTCAAATCCAATTTTATTGGTCACATAAACATGGTTAGTAGATGTTATTGTGCGTGTAGCGAAATGCTTGTGCTTCTAGTTCCGACAGTGCAGCAATATCTAACAAGTAATCTAACAATTCCACAACAAATACCTAATACACCCAAATGTAAGTAAAGGAATAGAATAAGAAAATATACATATAAATATATGGATGAGCAATGACAGAGCAGCATAGGCAAGATGCAACAGATGGTATAAAATACAGTATATACATGAGATGAGCAGTGCAAGATATGTAAACATTATTAAAGTGGCATTATTAAAGTGACTAGTGATCCATTTATTAAAGTGGCCAATGTTTTCAAGTCTGTATGTAGCCTCTGTGTTAGTGATGTCTGTTTAACAGTCTGACGGCCTTGAGATAGAAGCTGTTTTTTTCAGTCTCTCTGTCCTAGCTTTCATGTATCTGTACTGACCTCGCCTTCTGGACGGTAGCGGGGTGAACAGGCAGTGGCTCGGGTGGTTTTTGTCCTTGATGATCTTTTTGGCCATCCTGTGACATCGGGTGCTGTAGGTGTCCTGGAGGTCACCTGCCCGCGGTGATGCGTTGTGCAGACCGCACCACCCTCTGGAGAACCTTGCTGTTGTGGGCGGTGCAATTGCAATACCAGTCAGTGATACAGCCTGACAGGAGGCTCTCAATTGTGCATTTGTAAAAGTTTGTCAGGGTTTTAGGTGACAAGCCAAATTTCATTCTGCCTCCTGAGGTTGAAGAGGCGTTGTTGCTGCCCTATCCCATCTGGACCACACTGTCTGTGTGGGTGGACCATTTCAGTTTGTCCGTGATGTGACGCCGAGAAACTGAAAACTTTCCAACTGCTGTTACGTCGATGTGGATAGGGGGATGCTCCCTCTGCTGTTTCCTGAAGTCCACGATCATCTCCTTAATTTTGTTGACGTTGAGTGAGAGGTTGTTTTCCTGACACCCCACTCCAAGAGCCATCACCTCCTCCCTGTAGCCTGTCTTATCGATGTTGTTAATCAAGCCTACTACTGTTGTGTCATCTGCAAATTTGACAAATGAGTTGGAGGCATGCATGGCCATGCAGTCATGGGTGAACAGGGAGTACAGGAGGGGGCTGAGCACACACCCATGTGGGGCCCCAGTGTTGAGGATCAGCAAAGTGAAGATGTTGTTTCCTACCTTCACCACCTGGGGGCGGCCCATCAGAAAGTCCAGGACCCAATTGCACAGGGCGGGGTTGAGACCGAGAGCCTCAAGCTTATTGATGAGCTTGGAAGGTACTATGGTGTTGAATGCTGAGTTGTAGTCAATGAACAGCATTCTTACATAGTTATTATTTTTGTCCAGTTGGGATAGGGCAGTGTGCAGTGTGATGGCGATTATGTCATCTGTGGACCTGTTGGGGCGGTATGCAAACGGAAGTGGGTCTAGGGTGGCAGGTAAGGTGGCAGTGATGTGATCCTTGACTAGCCTCTCAAAGCACTTCATGACGACGGAAGTAAGTGCTACGGGGCGGTAGTCATTTAATTCAGCTATCTTTGCCTTCTTGGGTACAGAACAATGGTAGCCATCTTGAAGCATGTGGGGACAACAGACTGGGATAGGGAGTGATTCAATATGTCCGTAAACACACCAGCCAGCTGGTCTGCACCTGCTTTGAGGACACGGCTAGGGAGAAGGAGAGGGGGGGGCAGTCATTGTTAGTGAGCCACGAGGTTGGCACTGTATTATCCTCAAAGCAGGCAAGAAGGTGTTTAGTTTGTCTGGAAGTGTGACGTCACTGTCCGTGATGTGGCTGTTTTTGTTTTTGTAGTCTCTGATTTCCTGTAGACCCTGCCACATACGTCTCGTGTCTGAGGCGTTGAAATGCAACTCCACCTTGTCCCTGTACCGGTATTTTGCTTGTTTGATTGCCTTGCATAGGGAATAACTACCCTGTTTAAATTCTGCCATATTTCCAGACCTCTTTCCATTGTTAAATGAAGTGGATCGCGCTTTCAGTTTTGCATGTATGCCGGCATCCATCCATGGTGTCTAGTTAGCGTAGGTCACAGTGGTTACAACATCTATAATGCACTTCTTAATAAATGCACTTACCGAGTTAGCGTTTCGATTTATGTTGTTCTCCGAGGCTGACAAGAATATATTCCAGTCAGGGGTGATCAAAACAATCTTAAGCATGGCTTCTGATTGGTCAGACCAGAGTTGAATGGTTCTCGTCACTGGTACATCCTGTTTGAGTTTCTGCCTATAAGACGGAAAGAGCAAGATGGCGTCATGGTCGGATGTTCCAAAGGGAGTGTGGGGGAGGGCTTTGTATGCATCGCGAAGTTAGAGTTGCAGTGATCGAGAGTATTAGCCCTGCGAATCATGCAATCAATATGCTGATAGAATTTAGGTAGCCTTGTTCTCAAATTTACTTAATTAAAATCCTCAGTTACAATAAATGCAGACTCCGGATATATGGTTTCCAGTTTACATAGAGTCCAGTGAAGTTCCTTGAGGCCCGTCTTGGTGTTCGCTTGAGGTGGAATGTACACAGCTGTGACTATAACTGACAACAATTCTATTGGTAGGTAAAATGGCCTGTATTTGATTGTAAGTAATTCTAGATTGGGTGAGCAGAAGCACTTGAGTTCCTGTATGTTGTTATGATTACACCATGAGTCGTTAATCATAAAGCATACACTCCCTGCCCTTCCTCTTCCCAGAGAGGTGTTTATCTCTGTCGGCACGAAGAATCCCGGTGGCTGAACTGATTATGACAAAATATCCAGAGAGAGCCATGTTTCTGTGAAACAGAGAATGTCACAATCTCGGAAAGGCAACCCTACTCGAATTTCATCTACCTTGTTGGCAAGAGACTGGACATTGACGAGTAGTATACTCGCGAGCGTTGAGCGATTTGTATGTCTACAGAGCCTGAACAGGAGGCCGCTCCGTCTGCCCCTTCTGAAGGCCGTTGTTTTGGGTCGCCTACTGGGATCAGATCCATTGTCCTGGGTGGTGGTCCGAACAGAGGATCCACTTGGTCCTGGTCGTAATGTTGGTAAGTTGACCTTGCTCTTATATCCTGGCTGTATGTAATAAGACATAAACAAAATTTAAAAATACTGCAGTTTCCTAAGAATGCAAAGTGAGGCAACCATCTCTGTCAGTGCAATCTTACTGTATGTTCCTGTATGTTGTTACACTTACACCTTAAGTCGCTAATCAGAAAACATACACCCCCGTCCTGTTTATTCCTGTTGGCACGACCCACAAAGAATCCAGGTGCCTGTTCCGACTCCAAAAGCATATCCAGAGAGATTCCTGTTTCCTTGAAACAGAGTATGTTACAATCCCTGATGTCTCTCTGGAAAGCAACCCTTGCCCAGATTTTGTCGACATTGTTATCTAGAAACCGGACATTAGCGAGTAATATACTCGGAAGCAGTGGGTGGTGTGCGCTCCTCCGAAGTCTGACCAGAAGACCGTTCCGTCTTCCTCTTCTCCGGCGGCGTTGTTTTGGGTCAGCCTCTGGAATCAGTTCAAATGCCCGGGTGGTTCGGTTAAAGGATCCGCTTTGGGAAAGTTGTATTCCTGGTCGTAGTGCTGGTAAGTTCACGTCACTCTGATGTCCAATAGTTCTTCCCAGCTGAATGTAATAACACTTAAGATTTTCTTGGCTAACAATGTAAGAAATAATACATAAAAAACAAAATACTACAAGGTTTCCTAAGGACTAGAAGCAAGGCAGCCCTCTCTGTCGGCGCCATCTGTTCTATTGTAACGTTTCTTAGTAGCTAGCTACCTTTTGAGTTTGGATCCCACAACGCGGTTGGAATCAGTTGCTAGGACTGCTACTAGGACTACTAGGACTGCTACTAGGACTACTAGGACTGCTACTACTTGAGGGCTTGAACGCAACCAGCGACACTCCATTATGGCTGGGACCGCAGATTGTGGCTGTCTATGTCCCTGCTGTTTGTTGTTGTCCCTGCGACCTGTCCTGTCTGGAACTGCGGAGTAACAGCATTACCTAGGTGGCTACGATAACAAAGACCAAAGTAGGCGGGATTACCATTGAGAACTGTCACGCTTGTTGTAATGGACGGACCAAGGTGTAGCGTGATTATAGTTCCACATATTTATTTAAAGTGAAACTTCTCAATCAAACAAATAATAAGCAACGAAACGTGACTACGCGGTGCAACAAGCAAATACACAAACAATATTCGACAACCAAGGTGGGAACAATGGAGAACTTAAATATGATCCCCAATTAGAGACAATGATAATCAGCTGCCTCTAATTGGGAACCATACCAAGCACACCAACATAGAAATAGGAAAATTAGAACACCCCCCTAGTCACTTCCCTGACCTACAACACCGTAGAGAACCAAGGGCTCTCTATGGTCAGGGTGTGACAGTACCCCCCTCAAAGTTGCAGGGGCCACAAAACCTGAAACCAAATGGGGAGGATAGGGGGGTGACTAGTGTCGGTGGCGGCTCCGGTGCGGGCTGTAGCCCCCGCCCAGGTGAAAGCATAATGTTGTAGGGGTGTTTTGCTGCAGGAGGGACTGGTGCACTTCACAAAATAGATGACATCATGAGGGAGGAAAGGTGGATATATTGAAGCAACATCTCAAGACATCAGTCAAGAAGTTAAAGTATCAAATGGGTCTTCCAAATGGAAAATGACCCCCAAGCTCACTTCCAAAGTTGTGGCAAAATGGCTTAAGAACAACAAAGTCAAGGTATTGGAGTGGCTATCACAAAGGCCTGACCTCAATCCTATAGAAAATTTGTTGGCAGAATTGAAAAAGTATATATGAGCAAGGAGGCCTACAAACCTGACTCAGTTACACCATCTCTGTCAGGATGAATGGGACAAAATTCACTTAACTTATTATGGGAAGCTTGTGGAAGGCTACCCGGAACATTTGACCCAATTTAAACAATTTAAAGGCAATGCTACCAAATACTAATTGAGTGTATGTAAACTTCTGACAAACTGGGAATGTGATGAAAGTAAAAGCTGAAATATATCATTCTCTCTACTATTATTCTGACATTTCACATTTTTAAATAATGTGGTGATCCTAACTGACCTAAGACAATGCATTTTTACTAGGATTAAATGTGAGGAATTTAGAAAAACTGAGTTTAAATGTATTTGGCTAAGGTGTATGTAAACTTCCGACTTCAACTGTATGTATCCTTAGAAATAAGGTTCATGAAATCAATAACTTGCTAACATCAGATAACAATATATTAGCCATTTTTGAGATTCACTTAGATAATTAATTTCATGATACAGCAGTAGCAATACAAGGATCTAACATCTATAGAAGAGACAGGAATTGTTACGGGGGAGGTGTTGCTGTATATATTCAGAGCTTTATCCCTGTAATGCTTAGAGAAGGTCTTATGTCAAGTGTTGTGGTTGCAGGTTCACTTGGCACATTTAAAGGCTTTTCTTTTGGGGTGTTGCTATAGGCCACCAAGTGCTAACAGTCAGTATCTACATAATATGTGTGAAATGATTGGTAGTATATGTTATGTAAACAGAGAGGTCTACTTTTTTGGGGACCTGAATATTGACTGTTGTTCATCAAGCTGTCCGCTCAAGAGGAAGCTTCTCACTGTAACCAGTGCCTGTAATCTGGTTCAGGTTATTAATCAAACTACCAGGCCCCACCCTACAAACACTACAGGATGAAGATCATCCACATGTATTGATCACATTGAACTTTGTTCTACAGCTGTATCCGTACCCATTGGGTGCAGTGATCACAATATAGTGGCTATATCCAGGAAAGCCAAAGTTCCAAAAGCTGGGCCTAAAATAGTGTTTAAGAAATCATACAAAAGATTGAGCTGTGACTCTTACATGGATGACGTTAAAAAAGCCTAGTGGTTAGAGCATTGGACTTGTAATCGGAAGGTTGCAAGTTCAAACCCCCGAGCTGACAAGGTACAAATCTGTCGTTCTGCCCCTGAACAGGCAGTTAACCCACTGTTCCTAGGCCGTCATTGAAAATAAGAATTTGTTCTTAACTGACTTGCCTGGTTAAATAAAGGTAAAATAAAAAATGAAAAATGAAAAAAAAAATGATTGATAAACATAAACCTGTTATTAAGAAACTGATTTATAGAACTGTTAAGTCTCCATGGATTGATGAGGTATTGAGAAACTGTATGGCTGAAAGAGGTGGGGCAAAAGGAGTGTCTGCACATTTGACTGGCTGATTTACTGCAAATGACAAATGATGTGACTAAAAAGGACATCAAAAGGAAGAATAATCTGTATTATGAAGCCAAGATCAATGACATAAAGAATGATGGAACAAAAACATTGGAGTACTTTAAATTAAATTAAATTCCATCTTTCATCAAATCAGATGGCTTATTCATCACAAAACCATTTGATGTTGCCAATCATTTTATATTATTTCATTGGCAAAGTGGGCAAAGGTAGGCAGGACACGGCAACAACAAACAGTGAGCCATCGTACTCATGCATAAAAAACTAATAATTAAAGAAAACAATTGCAAGCGTGAATTCTGTAAAGTTAGTGTGGGAGATGAGGAACAATTATTGTTATCAATAATGAGAAACCTCCTGGCAATGACAACTTAGGTGGAAAGCTACTGAGGATGGTAGCTGACTCCAAAGCCACTCCTATATGTCATATATTTAATATGAGCCTAAAGGAAAGTATTTGTCCTCAGGCCTGGAGGGAAGACAAAGTCTTAAAACTAAGAGCATTTTACTGGTTCTAACAAACCTATCAAGTTCTAGACCTCAGCTGAATCTAGTTGACCAAATACAATGAGACTAACAGACTTTCAGCATGCTTATTAGAGAAGGGCCCAACATGGCTGCACCCCTGCACAAATCACTGATTATTGGTTGAAAGAAATGTTCAATCTCAGCTCTGAATCTTATGGCCTAATGAACTTTATTTTCAATTGACTGATTTCCTTATATGAGCTGTAACTCAGCTAAATCGATTAGCATGAGGTTGTTGCATGTTTCCCAGGATATATATTTTTGTTCAGAAAGCTTTTCATTTTTTAATATAAAAAACATTTACAGTAGCTACTACAGTGAAATAATACCATGCCATTGTTTGGGGAGAGTGCACAGTTATGAAGTTATCTTTTACCAGATCTAATATGTTATATTCTCCTACATTCATTTCACATTTCCACAAAATTCGAAGTGTTTCCTTTCAAATGGAATCAAGAATATGCATATCCTTGCTTCAGGTCCTGAGCTAGAGGCGGTTAGATTTGGGTATATCATTTTAGGTCAAAATTAGAAAACGGGGCGGGAGGTTTTAATGGAAGGTTCTCAAACATGTAAATTGTGGTGTACCGCAGGGCAGCTCTCTAAGCCCTACACAGCTTATTAAGTCACTAAAACCCTTGCAGTCTGTTTTGGATTGGGTGGACATCTCTAAAACTAAGAGCATTTTATTTCGTACAAATCCTTCTCTAAGTTCTAGACCTCAGCTGAATCTAGTTGAGGAGACTAAATTACTTGGCGTTACCTTAGATTGGGCCCACCCATGGCTGCACCCCTGCCCAGTCATGTGAAATCCATAGATTAGGGCCTAATGAATTTATTTCAATTGACTGATTTCCTTATATGAGCTGTAACTCAGTAAATCGTTGAAATTGTTGCATGTTGCGTTTATATTTTTGTTCAGTAGAGCTTTTCATTTTTTTATTAATAGAAAAACATCTGCAAACTAAATTCCACTTTGACATTATGGGATATTGTGTGCAGATCAGTGACACACTTAATCAGGCAGTAACACAATAAAATGTGAATAAAGTAAAGTGGTTTTAATACTTTCTGAAGGCACAATAGCACTATAGCCACATGGTAGTAATCTGAAAAAAGACATTGACAATATTAGTCTGATTGACTGTTGCGCTCACAACATGGCGATATCTGTATACACAGTATTCTCAATGGTAATGGAACGTTTAATCAGATCTAGGCATATACTCTTTTGTGAGCTGTGAGATGCCTATGTTTGCACCATAACTACACCTTATTACAGATGTCGTGAGCAGACACACTTTTTAAGAAGCCTCTCTGTTTCTGTCTGTCTTGCAGATCAGAGCAGTGTGTCTCCCAGTCTGGTTATGTAATATGTGTGTGTGTGTGTTATGAATGTGTTATGTGTGTGTTATGAATGTGTTATGTGTGTGTTATGAATGTGTTATGTGTGGGTTATGTGTGTTATGTGTGTGTGTAATAGAAGGTGATGTATGTATGCATCATGATCCATGATGATATGTATGACACATTGGGTGGAAAAGCCTGGCAGGCAGACACACAGGCAGCCTGGCAGGTAGGCAGACACACAGGCAGCCTGGCAGGCAGACACACAGGATGCATCCCAAATGCCACTCTATTCCCTATAGTGCAATACTTTTGACCAGAGTACATATGATGCCAACATTAGAGTAAGTTGACTTCAGAGGTAACACTTTCTTTGAAGGGTACCTATTTACGGTTGTTGGCAGAAACTTTTATGAATTTATGACTTTCATGAAATGCGTATGTACTGCTTATGAATGTGTTATGTATGGTTATGAATGTGTTATGTATGGGTTATGAATGTGTTATGTGTGGGTTATGAATGTGTTATGGATGGGTTATGAATGTGTTATGTATGGGTTATGAATGTGTTATGTATGGTTATGAATGTGTTATGTATGGGTTATGAATGTGTTATGTATGGTTATGAATGTGTTATGTATGGGTTATGAATGTGTTATGTATGTGTTATGAATGTGTTATGTATGGGTTATGAATGTGTTATGTATGGGTTATGAATGTGTTATGTATGGGTTATGAATGTGTTATGTATGTGTTATGAATGTGTTATGTATGGGTTATGAATGTGTTATGTATGGGTTATGAATGTGTTATGTATGGGTTATGAATGTGTTATGTATGGGTTATGAATGTGTTATGTATGGGTTATGAATGTGTTATGTATGGGTTATGAATGTGTTATGTATGGTTATGAATGTGTTATGTATGGGTTATGAATGTGTTATGTATGGGTTATGAATGTGTTATGTATGTGTTATGAATGTGTTATGTATGGGTTATGAATGTGTTATGTATGTGTTATGAATGTGTTATGTATGGGTTATGAATGTGTTATGTATGGGTTATGAATGTGTTATGTATGGGTTATGAATGTGTTATGTATGGCTTATGAATGTGTTATGTATGGGTTATGAATGTGTTATGTATGGTTATGAATGTGTTATGTATGGTTATGAATGTGTTATGTATGGGTTGTGAATGTGTTATGTATGGGTTATGAATGTGTTATGTATGGGTTGTGAATGTGTTATGTATGGGTTGTGAATGTGTTATGTAGGTACCCTTCAAATAAATTGTTACCCTCAGTTATCTTATTGGCACTAGATTCCCCATTATTTATCTCTTCTCTGACTGCATGATTTCACTTGACTTGACACATTACCATATTAAACTATTCGTCTTTGTAAATAAGCAGGTCGTCTTTGTAAATAAGCAGGTCGTCTTTGTAAATAGGCAGGTCATCTTTGTAAATAGGCAGGTCATCTTTGTAAATAAGCAGGTCGTCTTTGTAAATAGGCAGGTCATCTTTGTAAATAGGCAGGTCATCTTTGTAAATAAGCAGGTCGTCTTTGTAAATAAGCAGGTCGTCTTTGTAAACAAGCAGGTCATCATTGTAAATAAGAATTTGTTCTCATTTGACTTACCTGTATAAATAAAGGTGGGGGGAAAAATCTAACTGATATTCAAGTCCCACACACACTACACTACACTACAGGTACAGATTAATATTTATATCTGCGTGCAAAAAAACTTCTCCCTGGTATATTTTGTAAATATTATTCTCAGCTTGGAAATCTATAAACTCATGGGTATTCACTCCCACACACACAATCCAATTTCCAGAACAGCTAATTTCGTATTCTCTTTGTTGTAGGATCATTTTAATGGGTTGTTGGGAAAATGTGTTAGTGATTATAATTATGGGTTGTGTCCCATATGGCACCCTATTCCCAACATAGTGCAGTACTTCGACCAAAGCACTATGAGGTTTGACCAGTGCACTATGTAAGCAAAAGGATGTCACTTGGGATGCAGACATGATATGGAAGCACACTACCCAGGGTGTTTGGAAATGGAGATAAGGCTCCTGGAGAAATATCCGAAAAAGTACCGGCTGCTCCGAATACAAGGAGTGTTTGATAATACAAATGTAATCAATGAGTCGGTACAGGCATGTACTATAATACACATCTGCATGTTACACATATTAATAGCCTGAAATTCCATTGCTATACATGGTGTGGTCTACACTTCACATTGAAATGAGGATTGGAGATATCTACTTTGCACTAATACAAGAACAGTGATAGAAAATAAAGCCCACAATGAATAGCATTAACCCTTGGTGGACAGACCACAGAATTGAATTACTTTTATTGTAATTATTTGATTTAGCTCATAAATTACTTCTACTGTCAACTATCTTTTCAAAATACTTTATCTATTGCAAAAATTGAATCTATTTGTGAGGATACACGTTTGTGAAATGGGGTGAAATAAAACAAAAACGTTTTTCCTATCCCGCTCAAAGGACCATGAAAAGCAGTGCCACCTTGCAGTCAGTGAACTTGGGGTGAGGTGCCATTATTTTTCATGGTCCTTCGAGCCAGGATTGTCACCAGTCAGGATTTCATAAAGGTAGGATGAAGGGTCTCCTCTGCAGTACACCATAGGGCCCTTCCCAAATGGAACCCTATTCCCTATATAGTGTACTACTAGTAGTGCACAATAATGAGAATAGGGTGCTATTTGGGAAACATGAGTAGTACACTCTCCATCTTGGTGCAGTGAGCGGCCCAGTGGCCCAGCGTTCTCCTGTGCACCCTATAGATCAGGCCCTCCTGCTAATGAGACTGCCAGTGCCGACCTGAACCTCCATCCACTTCCTCTCTGGGAGCCTAGGGAGCATAAACCATCCTGATGATGACAATTTCTGAATAAAGAAAATAAATATTGGTTTTATTATCGTATAATGATTATTTATGAACTTGGCAGACACAGGTTTGGTGTAGAGAAGAGAGATGAGGACGGGAGTCTTATCATGGTATGATAATCCGGTTATGTGCCTTTGAAAAGGGGTGATACATCACAGGGATCTGGCATGCACCACACTGCTATAGCTGCAGTTGATCATATTGGGAGATTAATTAAACATAAATAAAACAATCTGTGGGAACTATAGCTCCAACATTTAAAGTACTGTGTACACCTAATAATTGTGGTTTGATGCATCCACAACACTGGAGCACTACTAGACATAAAACATAACTTCCTTTGTCTTCACTCATTCCTTTATTCATTTTTTTATTCATCCCTCATTCATTTATGTGTTATTTTATGTGCTTCACTCGATGTGCTTGTTTGAAACGGTGTACCACCACTCCTGCTACAGTATGAGACAATAAACAGGCAAGCTTCACTTCATCGGATACAGATGGGAGTAAAGTTGTGAAAGAATCTCCCAGCCTGGCAAGCCACCTTAAGGACATTGAAGAGATGGAGGTTGAGAGTCTGGTCTGGGGGGTTAACCATTAGTGTACTGACGAGATGGGGGGGTTGAGAGTCTGGTGAAATACAAATGCAAATATATGGCCAATATACCATGGCTAAGGGCTGGTCTTATGCACGACGCAATACAGAGTGCCTGGATACAGCCCTTAGCTGTGGTATATTGACCATATACCACAAACCCCCAAGATGCCTTATTGCTATTATAAACTGGTTACTAACATAATTGGTATACCGTCTGACATATCACGGCTTTCAGCGAAACAGCATTCAGGGCTTGAATCACCCAGTTTAAAATAATGTATACATCCTTGACAAAAATACAACATCATCTCTGTCTGCGTTTAACTGTGGCTCCTCGATCTGATACCAAACTCTAATTTGTAGCAATGTTGTTTGGTCTAGCTTCTACAGTGTGGAACATGGAGTCTCAACCTCAGAGCAAGTGCACCAATTACCCAGTAAACACCCACGGTGAGCTTGGCATCATTATCCCTGTTCCCCAGCCAGCCAGCCCTGGTGAGGCAGACCACAGAGATCAGAGGCTGCTGAGTCACTTCCTGTTCCTGTACATTTGGGAAACGATAGACAGGGCAGCACTCTCCCTGCATCCCAAAAGGCACCTAATTCCCTATATAGTTCACCACTTTTGACCAGGCCCCATGTTATTATTATTATAATATTTTTTTACCTTTATTTAACTAGGCAAGTCAGTTAAGAATAAATTCTTATTTTGTGCCATTTGGGACACAGACCTGCTCTGCACAACAGCGTTTTCTTTTCTCCCCACCATGTGACCACCAACTGGGCTAAATAGAGCTTGACACTCCGCCGCACCCTCTTTCTCCCCCCACTGCCTCCCCGTTTAACTCCCCCTCTACATCCCCGTCTGCCTCACCCCTCACCCCTCATCCCCGTCTGCCGCACCCCTCTGCCGCACCCCTCTGCCTTAGCCCTCTGCCTTAGCCCTCTGCCTTAGCCCTCTGCCTGAGACCTCCATCATAGAACTATTCTGATTGTGAGCTGGGCTATAGGATGTTCATGAGTCAAATGCAACCTTAGATTAATATTATTGGTTTATTGTTGGTTTATTCGGATCCCCTATTGAAACATAGTGGTTTTATTTTAATGTAGGCCTATAGGGAAGATAGCCCATGTGGAGATGTTCATATTGAAACATAGTGGTTATATTTTAATGTAGGCCTATAGGGAAGATAGCCCATGTGGAGATGTTCATATTGAAACAGTGGTTATATTTTTTACTTGTTTGATAAGATTAGTACAGATTTTCTCAGGGGACCCCATGTGGGGAACCACCGTACTAACCTCTCTTTCTGTCTCCTCTGCTTACTCCTGCATGCATTGCAGCCTGCCTCATTTTTAATACATTTGGAAACTTTTCTAAAAAACCTGTTTTCACTTTGCCATTTTGGAGTATTGTGTGTAGATTTATGAGAAAAAAAATGTAATACATTATAGAATAAGGTTGTAATGTAACAAAATGTGGAAAAAGGGGTCTGATGTGAATGTGGTCATATGACCATATTCAGACCCCTGCCACTACCCTGGGGCGGCAGGGTAGCCTAGTGGTTAGAGCATTGGTCTATTAACCGAAAGGTTGCAAGTTCAAATCCCTGAGCTGACAAGGTCTGTCCCACTAGGCCGTCATTGAAAATAAGAATTTGTTCTTAACTGACTTGCCTAGTAAAATAAAGGTAAAAAAAATTGTTGTTGATGTTAGTTCTCCATGTGCAGTTAAAGGCTCTGATTTGAGCAAGCTGCAGCTTTTCCAGATCTTTCTTTACTGCATTTGACCATATTACCGGACAGTCATCCAGATGGGACAAGACCAGAGCCTCAATAACTAGTACACTTGATTTCTGTGTCAAATACACACACTCCTCTGGGCTTTGGTTAAAGATATAGCAAACAGGGGTGGTAATACAGTCTGCTACTGTTCTCAATAGTTTTCCCATCAACGTCTTTTATACCTGGTGGCTTATCATTATTGATGGATAACAATATTTTTTCCACCTCTCCCACACTAACTTGACCAAATTCAAACCTCTTTCATTATGAGATTATTTCAATTTGATTTAAAATACGATGGTTCACTGTTCAATGTTGTCATTTCACTTCTTAGTTTTTTCACGAGTGAAATAGTCATGGAAATGATTGCCAATATTCTAATGTTTTGTTATAAATGACCCATCAACTTCAATGAATGATATAGATGAATGAGGTTTTCTGACCATGATATCACTTCAGGTACTCCAAAGTCTTTTCCCATTGTGTTTTATGTCATTTATCTTGGTTTGGTAATATAATTTCTTCTTATTTTTGTTATGTTTAGTCACAACATTTCTCAAATGACTGTGCAGTACACTAAGCCTGCCTTGTTTGCCACCTTTGCCATCATTTGTTCATATGTCTTCAAACCATACAACATAGTCATCTTGTCAAGTGGCTTGATCACAGCAAAGTAAACCAATGTCCTTATAATGAATGTCAACAAATAAAATGTGTTTTTCCTCCATCACTATTGTATAAGCGGTAGGGTTAGGGTAGGTAGGTATTCTGCCTTCTGTAACTGCATGGGCAGTACAAAGGAGAGCTACAAAGTCAGCGTGTAAAGGAGAAATGTGCTTTCATTTTGGCAGTGGCGCGGGGTAAATTGAGTAGAGAAATTCAGCTCTTGATGAGGCATGAACACTTAGGGGCTCTCACTTCGGTCCAAGAGTGATTTATATTAAATGGTCACCCAGGGACCCACTGTTACACTGTGTTGGAATGGGTCAGTGCATTATAAGATGAAAGCTGATGTCAGGCTGATGTTCATTCTGTTGGTACACTCAGGCGTGTGAGTCAAAGGAGTAGAGGTACAATGAGAGAATTGCAGCATAGATACTCAGTCCTGAGCCCACCTCATGTCTTCTCAGAGAGCGATACTGCCATGTCCTCTGCAACCATCAGGGATGGGCTGCATATTCTACATTTAGTGCACTACTTTTAACCAGAGCTCTAGGGCTCTCATCAAAAGTAGTGTACTATGTAGGAAATAGAGTGCCATTTGGGATGGAGCCTCATACTTCCTCTGCTGCCTGTGCAAGAAAAGAAAACGGCAGAGCCCAAAATGCGATTTGCTCATTGCGCTAAAGTCCTGGCCCTCGGGTAAGGCAATGCAAGGCAGAGCAATAAGCCTGTTGGCTCCACTCCAGGAAATGATGTCACATCTATCCAGTAGCTGAGTAGCTAGCGGACTCACCCAGACGCACTAAGCTCTGACTACAGCAGCACCGCTCAAGTTTTCCTGTATTTAGTACACTGCTTTTGACCTGGACCGGTATGGCTCTGGTCAAAAATAGTGCACTATATAGGGAATAGGGTGCTATTTGGGATGTACACTCTGACGGCAGCAGCACTGCTCACACACATGCAAGTGTCTGTGTGTACTGAGCTAAGAGGCGCCAGCCAGAATCTCAGAAAAGTCTATCCATCCACACTGCCCTTATGACTCTACAATATAGATTATGATGTTAATGTGAATTTGCTGTGGATAATTCAAATGTGTGTCCCAAATGGCCTTATATTCCCTACATAGTGCTCTATGGGCCCAAAAGTAAAGCACTATGTAAGGAATAGGGCGCCGTTTTGGATACAGCCCAAATGTGTTTTTTTAGCATTGGCGGGACAAAGCTTGGTAAGAAATAATGGCAGCTCTTGTCTGGGACGACATCCAAACTTCTGTTGTAACGGAACTAATGGAGGGACAAGGCAACCATTGAACCGACATCGAACATCTGCCTTCTACATTTATACAACAGTTTTCACTGATAGGTCATAACCTGATGGGGCTTTTTCAAATCCAAGGCTACGTCCCAAATGGCACTCTATTCCCGCTATAGTCCACTATTTTCCACAAGGGCCCATACGGCTCTGGTCAAAAGTAGTGCACTATAAAGGGAATTGGGTGCCCTTTGAGAGACAACCCAATTGATCTGCTTCATCTGTTGGGTAATCAAGTATAGGCATAATAATAACAATAATGCTGCTCAAAATATTGAAATGATCATATCATCTGAACTGCCGGAGAGAAAAGTTGGTAAGGGTCATTTGGGCATTATGCTGCACTGTGCCATCTCCTATAACCTGGTTCTGGGAGGAGGCTCAACAGCACAAAACACATCTGGGACCAGGCTTACCAACTATCTGTGGTCATGACCATGCATTAGGAGTTGGCAAGACAACACAAACAGATCTGGGATCTTCTAGCCTGGTCCCAGGAGTTGGCACAACAGCAAGAACAGATCGGGGACCAGGCTTGCCAACTACCTATAGCAGTGGATGAACAAGGCTCATTGGAGGTTGGGCACATTGTATGAATGGAATGGAATAAATGGAAAGGTATCAAACACATCAAACCTATGGAACCCACATTTTACTACTTTCCATTAATTCCATTCCAGCCATTACAATGAGCCCGTCCTCCTATAGCTCTTCCCACCAGCCTCCGCTGGCCTATAGTCATGAACATAGTCCATAGGAGCTGGCAAGACAACACAAACAGATCTAGGCTACCAAGCTATAGATCTCTAGGTGTCACCATCTTTTTCTGCGTTAACAAGTGGAGGCAGTGTTCCTAGTTATTTATGTAGCCTCAGTGGGCCAGAAAGCAGGAAGTATTGATTTATTTACACTGCACAAATCACCGATGCATTCTGGGTACATTTATAAATAGAGAGCATGTACGGCAAGGTACGTGGTATAGCCATGCAGGCAATTTATGACGCCATAGCCCTTTAGGAATGAGCTTTGAATCATTTGAAGAAACTGCTTGTGTCCCAAATGGAATCCTATTCCCTTTATAGTGCATTACTTTGGTCAGAAGTAGTGCACTATGTTGGGAATAGGGTTCCATTCTGGACACAAGCAGTTTATATCTTACACTGTATTTTTCACATAGAGAATGAGTTGCCCAGGTGGATGGTGATAATCTAGTTAGGTCTGAGTGTTTCTCCCCCCCATCTTCAGATGACCCCAACTGACCTGAGAGGGATTGATTTTACTGCCCAACCCATGGCACCCTATTCCTGTTTATATTGCACAACTTTGGACTTCTGATCAGAGCCAAAAGTAGTGCACTACATAGAAAATAGGGACATTTGGGAAGCGGTCAGGAACATTGACCAGTGGTCTATCCCCACCACACCGTATCATTGTATTTTCCTCCTCTCTCTGAATTTGCTGCAGCTTCACAGAGGACCCGGCTGGCTGAGTGATGTACGGTTGTGACTCCTTTACCCGGTGGTGAGATGAACGATCCCACTGACTAACTCTGATAGATCGGCTGCGGAGGGCGAGAGACTTGGAATGACTTAGGGCCAGTGAGGAAGCTGTAATTCAATAGGCCAATTTTCAGGGATCGGGGTCCCTACAGAGGTGTCAGCCTGCTTGACACATGGAGGGAGACAGCGGGGGGGATGTGCCCTGGGTCTGATTAGCACACCAGGGGGAAGGAACATGTTCAGACCCTTCTCTCCCTCCCATGTGTCCTGCCTGGGGGCTAATCTGTGTCATTGTCTCTGTGTCATACAGACTGGGGGAGAGGAGCCACCGAGGCAACTCTTTGGGTAGGGATCCATTGGTGATCCCTATTAATTCCCCCTGTGCCATCATTATTCATACCTTAGGTGTTTTAATTCATATGGCTGGGCTATTTAAGTGATAATGCCCGAGAAGCTGGTGTTTGGAGGATATATTTGCACTGTGTTGTTAGGCCCAAGAAGGGCATTATCACTTTTGTACAACGGGACACCAACATTTTCAAATAATGATTGAGATATTTTCATAAAATAATGTATTTTTATGAATTTATTCACACTATTTCATCCTTCCACGAGGATGAAATAGCCAGCTGGTCGTTCGTTCTATCGGTTCGGTTGCTAGAGCCTCAAACCAATGGTTCAGTCCTTTCATTCTGTAAGAGAGATCAGACCAATTTGCAGTGTGGTAAGTGTCCATAACGTTACTTTATTTGCAAGAACACTAAACTACAAAATAACAAAGTGAAAGAATGAAACAAACTAAACAGTCCCATGTGGCACTAACACGGAAAACAATCACCCACAACTCAAAAGTGAAACCAGGCTACCTAAATATGGTTCTCAATCAGGGACAACGATTGACAGCTGCCTCTGATTGAGAACCATACCAGGCCAAACACAGAAATCCCAAATCATAGAAAAAGGAACAACCCACCCAACTCACGCCCTGACCATACTAAACAAAGACATAACAAAAGAACTAAGGTCAGAACGTGACATGTTCTGTATCTGTGGACGTGACCTAGTCGTTCGTTCTAAATGTTCCATTGCCAGTTCTTATCCCTTGTTTGCTAGCTGACCAACTACGACTAACTTGCAGTCATGTCAAAAAGTGAACGCAGAATAACAGCAAAGTACAGCAAAGTAGCTGTATTTACAGTTGATTAAGCTGTTTTCTAGTGACATTTATTTGGATACATCCATAACAATGAGCTAATGAGGCGTGATTTCGCCTGGCATAGACAATGTGCCCACTCGTCAGGATACTATTGTTCAGAAGAGCTAGCCAACAACACAGCTAACACAATCACTTCAAACTGAAGCTGTTAAGACTGCAAACTAGCTGCACTTTGTTTCATTTGACCTTTTTTCAATTGACATTTCTTTGTACAGTGGGGAGAACAAGTACTTGATACACTGCCGATTTTGCCGGTTTTCCTACTTACAAAGCATGTAGAGGTCTGTCATTTTTTATCATAGGTACACTTCAACTGTGAGAGACGGAATCTAAAACAAAAATCCAGAAAATCACGTTGTATGATTTTTAAGTAATTCATTTGCATTTTATTGCATGACATAAGTATTTGATAAATCAGAAAAGCAGAACTTAATATTTGGTACAGAAACCTTTGTTTTCAATTACAGAGATCATACTTTTCCTGTAGTTCTTGACCAGGCTTGCACACACTGCAGCAGGGATTTTGGCCCATTCCTCCATACAGACCTTCTCCAGATCCTTCATGTTTCGGGGCTGTCGCTGGGCAATACGGACTTTCAGCTCCCTCCAAAGATTTTCTATTGGGTTCAGGTCTGGAGACTGGCTAGGCCACTCCAGGACCTTGAGATGCTTCTTACGGAGCCACTCCTTAGTTGCCCTGGCTGTGTGGTCGTTGTGGAAGACCCAGCCACGACCCATCTTCAATGCTCTTACTGAGGGAAGGAGGTTGTTGGCCAAGATCTTGCGATACATGGCCCCATCCATCCTCCCCTCAATACGGTGCAGTCATCCTGTCCCGTTGCAGAAAAGCATCCCTAAAGAATGATGTTTCCACCTCCATGCTTCACGGTTGGGATGGTGTTCTTGGGGTTGTACTCATCCTTCATCTCCCTCCAAACACGGCGAGTGGAGTTTAGACCAAAAAGCTCTATTTTTGTCTAATCAGACCACATGAGCTTCTTCCATTCCTCCTCTGGATCATCCAGATGGTCATTGGCAAACTTCAGACGGGCCTGGACATGCGCTTGCTTGAGCAGGGGGACCTTGCGTGCCCTGCAGGATTTTAATCCATGACGGCATAGTGTGTTACTAATGGTTTTCTTTGAGACTGTGGTCCCAGCTCTCTTCAGGTCATTGACCAGGTCCTGCCGTGTAGTTCTGGGCTGATCCCTCACCTTCCTCATGATCATTGATGCCCCACGATGTGAGATCTTGCATGGAGCCCCAGACCGAGGGTGATTGACAGTCATCTTGAACTTCTTCCATTTTCTAATAATTACGCCAACATTTGTGCCTTCTCACCAAGCTGATTTCCTATTGTCCTGTAGCCCATCCCAGCCTTGTGCAGGTCTACAATTTTATCCCTAATGTCCTTACACAGCTCTCTGGTCTTGGCCATTGTGGAGAGGTTGGAGTCTGTTTGATTGAGTGTATGGACAGGTGTCTTTTATACAGGTAACAAGTTCAAACAGGGGCAGTTAATACAGGTAATGTGTGGAGAACAGGAGGGCTTCTTAAAGAAAAACTAACAGGTCTGTGAGAGCCGGAATTCTTACTGGTTGGTAGGTGATCAAATACTTATGTCATGCAATAAATGCTAATTAATTTCTTAAAAATCATACAATGTGATTTTCTGGATTTTTAGATTCTGTCTCTCAAAGTTGAAGTGTACCTATGAAAAGAATTACAGACCTCTACATGCTTTGGAAGTAGGAAAACCTGCAAAATCGGCAGTGTATCAAATACTTGTTCTCCCCACTGTATATATCCATGAAAATGATGCCGGCTGATTCATGATTTCGACTCGCTGAGAAACGCTGTCTGCTTGTCTGTCTCGTCCCGGCTCATTTATTACTATGGGACAGCAGGAGATTTGAATATTAAAACAATGTTGCAAATTTTGGAGAGACAGAGAGCAAGATTTATACAAATCTAGGCTGTTGAAAACTAAATGTTATTCATAAAGAAAGGGGAGAATGTCTAGATGCTTTTTATAGTGGAGATCAAGTTTATAAATTACTTGGCTGGGTTGATGAGACAGAGAATTGTGTAGTCAGATGGAACAGAGTAAATGGGCATTTTAACATCATAGATGGGGCCAGTGGTAACTTAATAAACACCAGCTGGAAAGAGCTTTAGCCAATCAGCATTCAGTATTAGACCCACTCGTTGTATAAAGTTAGAATAACGCTACAGTTCATGTTCTGTTTAAGGAGTGTTTATCAAGGTAAAAGTCTGTTTAGGATCTAGGGCTGTTTCGTAACCTGAGGATGTCTTAACTATTACATGGTATCTACTGATGACTGTTTTCTCCCACTGAATTCTTTTTAATATGGTGAAGAAAAGGAGTCATGGTATAGGCTTTGCTCTAATCGTATCGTTGCACAAGCTGTGTGAGGAGGAAGCAGCGATTGGAGTGCCCCCCACATCAACTCCCACACCACACAAAGAGCAGTTGACAACGCTGGGAGGAGAGAAAACCTGCCTCACTGAGAAGAGTGCTGGGAAGAGGGAAAACCTGCCTCACTGAGAAGAGAATGCTGGGAGGAGAGAGAACCTGCCTCACTGAGAAGAGATCGCTGGGAGAGAAGAAAACCTGCCTCATAGAGAAGAGAACGCTGGGAGGGAAGAAAACCTGCCTCATAGAGAAGAGAACGCTGGGAGGAGAGAACCTGCCTCATTGAGAAGAGAATGCTGGGAGGGAAGAAAATCTGCCTCACTGAGAAGAGAACGCTGGGAGGAGATAACCTGCCTCACTGAGAAGAGAACGCTGGGAGGAGAGAAAACCTGCGCCACTGAGAAGAGATCACTGGGAGAGAAGAAAACCTGCCTCATAGAGAAGAGAACGCTGGGAGGGAAGAAAACCTGCCTCACTGAGAAGAGAACACTGGGAGAAGAGAACCTGCCTCACTGAGAAGAGAACACTGGGAGGAGAGAAAACCTGCCTCACTGAGAAGAGAACGCTGGGAGGAGAAAACCTGCCTCACTGAATCAAATCAAATCAAATGTTTTTGGTCACATACACATGGTTAGCAGATGTTAATGCAAGGGTAGTGAAATGCTTTTGCTTCTAGTTCCCCAACAACTACCTAATACACACAAATCTAAAGGGGTGAATGAGAATATGTACAAATAATATCTGGATGAGCGAAGGCAGAGCGGCATAGGCAAGGTGCAATAAATGATATAAAATAAAGTATATACATATGAGATGAGTAATGTAAGCTATGTAAACAATATTAAAGTGGCCAGTGATTGGGTCTCAATGTAGGCAGCGGCCTCTGTGTTAGTGATGGCTGTTTAACAGTCTGATGGCCTTGAGATAGAAGCTGTTTTTCAGTCTCTCTGTCCCAGCTTTGATGCACCTGTACTGACCTCGCCTTCTGGATGGTAGCGTTGTGAACAGGCAGTGGCTCGGGTGGTTGTTGTCCTTGATGATCTTTTTGGCCTTCCTGTGACATCGGGTGGTGTAGGTGTCCTGGAGGGCAGGTAGTTTGCCCGCGGTGATCCGTTCTGCAGACCTCACTACCCTCTGGAGAGACTTGCGGTTGAGGGTGGTGCAGTTACCGTACCAGGCTGTGATACAGCCCGATAGGATGCTCTCGATTGTGCATCTGTAAAAGTTTGTCAGGGTTTTGGGTGACAAGCTGAGGAGAAACAATGCTCCTCGCCCAAGCCTCTCCAGGTTCTCCTTTACCCAAATCCAGATAACAGATGTTCTGAAAGAGCTGCAAAACCTGGACCCGTATAAATCAGCTGGGCATGACAATCTGGACCATCTATTTCTGAAACTATCCGCCGCCATTGTCGCAACCCCTATTACCAGCCTGTTCAACCTCTCTTTCATATCGTCTGAGATCCCCAAGGATTGGAAAGCTGCTGCAGTCATCCCCCTCTTCAAAGGGGGAGACACCCTGGACCCAAACTGTTACAGACCTATATCCATTCTGCCCTGCCTATCTAAGGTCTTCGAAAGCCAAGTCAACAAACAGGTCACTGACCATCTCGAATCCCACCGTACCTTCTCCGCTATGCAATCTGGTTTCCGAGCCGGTCACGGGTGCACCTCAGCCACACTCAAGGTACTAAACGACATCATAACCACCATCGATAAAAGACAGTAGCCGTCTTCATCGACCTTGCCAAGGCTTTCGACTCTGTCAATCACCAGATTCTTATCGGCAGACTCAGTAGCCTCAGTTTTTCGGATGACTGCCTTGCCTGGTTCACCAATTACTTTGCAGACAGAGTTCAGTGTGTCAAATCGGAGGGCATGCTGTCCGGTCCTCTGGCAGTCTCTATGGGGGTGCCACAGGGTTCAATTCTTGGGCCGACTCTTTTCTCTGTATATATCAATGATGTTGGTCTTGCTGCGGGCGATTCCCTGATCCACCTCTACGCAGACAACACCATTCTATATACTTTCGGCCCGGCATTGGACACTGTGCTATCTAACCTCCAAACGAGCTTCAATGCCATACAACACTCCTTCCGTGGCCTCCAACTGCTCTTAAACGCTAGTAAAACCAAATGCATGCTTTTCAACCGATCGCTGCCTGCACCCGCATGCCCGACTAGCATCACCACACTGGATGGGTCCGACCTTGAATATGTGGACACCTATAAGTACCTAGGTGTCTGGCTAGACTGCAAACTCTCCTTCCAGACCCATATCAAACATCTCCAATCGAAAATCAAATCAAGAGTCGGATTTCTATTCCGCAACAAAGCCTCCTTCACTCAAGCTGCCAAGCTTACCCTAGTAAAACTGACTATCCTACCGATCCTCGACTTCGGCGATGTCATCTACAAAATCGCTTCCAACACTCTACTCAGCAAACTGGATGCAGTTTATCACAGTGCCATCCGTTTTGTCACTAAAGCACCTTATACTACCCACCACTGCGACTTGTATGCTCTAGTCGGCTGGCCCTCGCTACATATTCGTCGCCAGACCCACTGGCTCCAGGTCATCTACAAGGCCATGCTAGGTAAAGCTCCGCCTTATCTCATTTCACTGGTCACGATGGCAACACCCATCTGTAGCACGCGCTCCAGCAGGTGTATCTCACTGATCATCCCTAAAGCCAACACCTCATTCGGCCGCCTTTCGTTCCAGTACTCTGCTGCCTGTGACTGGAAAGAATAGCAAAAATCGCTGAAGTTGGAGACTTTTATCTCCTTCACCAACTTCAAACAGCTATCTGAGCAGCTAACCGATCGCTGCAGCTGTACATAATCTATTGGTAAATAGCCCACCCATTTTCACCTACCTCATCCCCACAGTTTTTATTTATTTACTTTTCTGCTCTTTTGCACACCAATATCTCTACCTGTACATGATCATCTGATCATTTATCACTCCAGTGTTAATCTGCAATATTGTAATTATTCGCCTACCTCCTCATGCCTTTTGCACACATTGTATATAGACTCCCCTTTTTTTCTACTGTGTTATTGACTTGTTAATTGTTTACTCCATGTGTAACATTGTGTTGTTGTATGTGTCGAACTGCTTTGCTTTATCTTGGCCAGGTCGCAGTTGCAAATGAGAACTTGTTCTCAACTAGCCTACCTGGTTAAATAAAGGTGTTCTCAACTAGCCTACCTGGTTAAATAAAGGTGTTCTCAACTAGCCTACCTGGTTAAATAAAGGTGGAAAAAAAAATAATAATAAAAAAAAAAAAATTATGAGCTGCTCAATCGGCACTCCTCCTCCGATGGTTTACAGCGAAATCTCCCCTCTGTGGAAATCTGAACTTAAAATGAAACTCTTGCTTTGCAAGAACTGTCCTTGTATGCCCCCCTGTCTCTCTAATTCGCAGGAAGTTCAAAAAGTTAATTTAGCCATCTGTGTTGTGCTTAGCAACGCTCCATATTTCGTCATGCGGAGGGAGACGTTGCATCAAAAGACGGGAGGGAGTGATGAATAAACTTGTACAGGAAGTGAGTCAGCTGACAGCCTCATCTCTAAATCCATCCTCTACCTGAGAGTATTAGTCACGGCCAGGCCATATCTTCTTTCTTTTCTTCTCACCTCTCTCTCGCTCTCTTTCTTCTAACCCCTCAGACTCTCACCTCTCTCTCTCACTCAGTCTCTCACCACTCTCTGTCTCTTTCAGTCTCTCCCCACTCTCTCTGTCTCTTCTTCTGACCCCTCAGTCTCTCACCCTCTCTCGCTCCACTCACTGTCTCGCTCAGCCTCTCACCACTCTCTCTCTCTCGCTCAGTCTCTCACCACTCTCCCTCTCTCTCTCTCTGTCTCTTCTTCTGACCCCTCAGTCTCACCTCTCTATTTTGTCTCTCTTACTGCTTTCACATGGGATTCATGGTATTGTTGCCTGTAAAAAAAATGTGGGATATGTTTATATGACCCCCTTACAAACAGGCCCATATTTAGCACATTCTTGCCTGCATACGCCTTTTATACCTCCCGTGCGCATGCTGGCATGCCAGTGAGGAATGGTTGTGGTGGTGTGCAGATCTTGGTGGGTGTCTATTTGAATAAATCCACTGACTATACACCATCAAAAATAAATCCATAATTTTTCAGTTGAATTATGTTAAATCCGAATTCATTTAAACAATAGTTCATTAAAACAGACAAGTCACACATACCCCGGTCCCAGTCAAGACATATTTTGTAGTAAGAATATAATGGAATATTTTCCACACATTTCCAGACATTTCCAGACATTTTCCACAACTTGTGTCACAGCAACGTGTTGAACCTCTGTCATATGTACACTGCTCAAAAAAATAAAGGGAACACTTAAACAACACAATGTAACTCCAAGTCAATCACACTTCTGTGAAATCAAACTGTCCACTTAGGAAGCAACACTGATTGACAATACATTTCACATGCTGTTGTGCAAATGGAATAGACAACAGGTGGAAATTATAGGCAATTAGCAAGACACCCCCAATAAAGGGGTGGTTCTGCAGGTGGGGACCACAGACCACTTCTCAGTTCCTATGCTTCCTGGCTGATGTTTGGGTCACTTTTGAATGCTGGCGGTGCTTTCACTCTAGTGGTAGCATGAGACGGAGTCTACAGCCCACACAAGTGGCTCAGGTAGTGCAGCTCATCCAGGATGGGACATCAATGCAAGCTGTGGCAAGAAGGTTTGCTGTGTCTGTCAGCGTTCAGAGCATGGAGGCGCTACCAGGAGACAGGCCAGTACATCAGGAGACGTGGAGGAGGCCGTAGAAGGGCAACAACCCAGCAGCAGGACCGCTACCTCCGCCTTTGTGCAAGGAGGAGCACTGCCAGAGCCCTGCAAAATGACCTCCAGCAGGCCACAAATGTGCATGTGTCTATTCAAACGGTCAGAAACAGACTCCATGAGGGTGGTAGGACGGCCCGACGTACACAGGTGGGGGTTGTGCTTACAGCCCAACACCGTGCAGGACGTTTGGCATTTGCCAGAGAACACCAAGATTGGCAAATTCGCCACTGGCGCCCTGTAAAATCTAAATAACACCTTGGCTGGAATAATACATTATGGCCTCTTGCATTTCAAAGATGGTACAAAACAAATACAAAAAAGAACGGTTGTTTTTTCCTTTGTATTATCTTTTACCACATCTATTGTGTTATATTCTACTACATTCCTTTCACATTTCCACAAACTTTAAAGTGTTTCCTTTCAAATGGTACCAAGAATATCGTTATCGTTGCTTCAGGGCCTGAGCTACAAGCAGTTAGATTTGGGTATGTCATTTTATGCGTAAATTGAAAAAGAAGGGGGTAATCATTAAGAGGTTTTTACCTACTGTGTACAGGCGGAGATTCAGTGAAACAAACATCACATTGAGACAAGTCAGTGAAGTCACAGGCTTTTGGTAGGGAGTAGTCCTAGGCTGCTTAGTGACTGTGAGTGAAGAGCAAAATAATCAACTTGTTAAACTAAATAACACGACAAAATGTTTGGACAAGATGATCATGAGCAGCACTCACCTCAACTTAACATGAATACAAAAATCTGACATCGATTGATTAAGACCAGTCCCCACTGTAATGAATACTCCGGGAGAAAAATATGTAGATTCACATGCAGAGTGCAGCAGGTGTTTATTTCGCAGAAGGCAGGAATCGTGGTCACAGGCAGACAATGGTCATACACAGGTAGGCAAACAGACAGGTGAATCAAAACTAGGACTGAAGGCTATAACTGGTTCTCACAAACGATGCTTAGTAGAGTCAAAATGAACCATACCTCACAAAGGCACAAACATAATGAACTGAACTAAATAAGGAGATGATGAGACCAAGTGAGTAACTAACACAGGTGAAATCAATGATCAAAAATGAAAGACAGGGCTACGTTCAAGAACACAACGAAACAGAACACAAGGTTGACTAAGAAAATAGATACAGAACCTTACACCCATGCTTGTCTCAAAGCAGTGCAATGCCGCTGTCCCAATCAAAATAGTGCTGAAGTTATCATCCAGTTGACCAGATGGGAAAGGCTATTGCTTCAAATGTATTACGACGATTGGATGACTTTGGGAGTTTCAGTAAAACATGCCTTTATTTGCATTAGCCTACTTTATTCTAATAATTTTGTCATTCAGTGATATTTATTCCCCCAATATTTCTTTATGGATCCACCCAGTTGTGGTTAAGAAAACAGTGCATGTGTAAGTGGTGGGCTATGTGAAGAGATTGGCGAAGTGACATGCCTCGCAAACTTAAAACTAAAATACTGCTTGCCAATGCCGCTTCAGCATCACGGTTATGTTCCATAGTAAGCCGCAGGCAGAAGTTTACGAAATGATTACTATGTCATTAGGTGGAAGTAAACATTTCCGCTTTGATACCGGTAATACCTTTTCGATATGAGGAAAAAGCAGAAAAAAGGCGGTGTGGTAAATTTGGCTGAAAAACGTCTTGGTATGAAAGGGATATACAGTATCTCTGCCCTCTGTATATCTCTTTCTATATTTCTCTATTTATCTGTTTCTCTCCATCTCTCTGCCCTCACGCTCTCTCGCTCTCTCCCACATCCTCCCCAGCGACACGGCCCTATCTTCAGGGCTTTCCCTCCTTCCCTCCTCTCCACACCCAGTTTCATGTATTGCTGCGAGCCATGTTGTTGATATTTTAAGAGGGGTAAAACCCTCAGCAGAAAAACCAAATCTCACATGCCCCAGCCGGCTTCTAACACACACACACACACACACACACACACACACACACACACACACACACACACACACACACACACACACACACACACACACACACACACACACACACACACACACACACACACACACACACACACACACACACACACACACACACACACACACACACACACACACACACACACACACACACACACACACGCACGCACACACACTTACACCAGGCCAGTCATGTAGGTCGATGTAGACAGGTCTAACACGCTCTCACAAGCCTCCCTGGAAACACAGACAGAGAGGTGGATTGCTGTTTCCAGAAGTGCATGTTTTGTCTGGGCCTGCCTGCTGAGGTGACTGGATTGGATTCACCTGTGGAGAATATGCTGGTGTGAGGCAACCACAGTTACAGCTCTCACACACGCACCTACGAATGCATGTGTATACATAAACTTGCACACAGACACACAGACACACACACACACACAGACACACACACAGACAGACACACACACAGACACACACACACACAGACACACAGACAGTCGATGTTAATTAAAACATTTTCCTGTTTCCCTGTGTACCCCGGCCAAACAATTTCAGACACTGTAAATTCAACTCATAAAGGGCGTAGTGGTGTATTATATTTACACAGTGTAAAATCAACTAATAATGGTGTGGTGGTGTATTATATTTACACAGTGTAAAATCAACTAATAATGGTGTAGTGGTGTATTATATTTACACAGTGTAAAATCACCTCCTAATGAGGACGTTGGTGGTATTCTTTGACAGAGGGAGGGTTAAGTCATACTATAGCCCAGGGCAATTAAAGAGCAACCAGTGTGTTTATCATACAACCAGTGTGTTTATCATACAAGCCAAGTGAGAAAATATCCCCAATATTCCTTGTTTAGTCTGTGCATTAATCAGTTGTGTAAAGTCCTTAAGTAAAAATACCACTTAAGTTGTTTTTGGGGGTAACTTTTACTTCACTACATTCCAAAAGAAAATATCATACTTTTTGCTCCATACATTTTCCCTGGCTCCCAAAAGTAAATGTTGAATGCTTAGCAGGACAGACAATTGTCCCATTCACACACTTATTTTAAGCAAACCAGACGGCACAACTGTTAAAAATATATATTTTAAGGCGAGCCATGGGCACACTCCAACACATTATTTACAAACGATGCATGTGTGTTTAGTGAGTCCTTCAGATCAGACGCAGTGGGGATGACCAGGGATGCTCTTTAAATAAGGAATTTGAAATTAATAATACTTACTTTTGATGCTTTAGTATATTTGAGCATATACATTTACTTTTCATTCTTAAGTGTATTTAAAACCAAATACTTTGACTTCAATCAAGTAGTATTTTACTGGGTGAGTTTTACTTGAGTAATTTTCTATTAAAGGTACTTTACTTTTACTCAAGAATGACAATTGGGTACTTTTTCCACCACTGACATCTTACCATAGTCTCTTTGACAATTTGGTGGCAAATATCTCATTCTACAACACTATTAAAAGGTACCATCATAAAGTATCATAAAGGCCTACTAGGGTAACAAGCACCGCAATTATGTTTCTTCGGTGGTGAGAGCAATATTCTATAATGATAAAGAGGTCTCGTTCAACCTGAGGAGCAAATTACCTTTTCAACCAGAGAGCCATGCCTTGTTGTGAAGACAAATGAATTAAAGTTCAGAACGAAGCTGCCCAGGAGGATGGATGCCCTGACCTTTGACCCTAACCTCTTCATGGATCTCTGAGGTTGATCTCAGTGTTGATCAGGTGCAGTGGACTGAAGCTCTGAGTTGAGATTTAATTAACACTCCTAGGATATTCCTATGACTTTGCCTGGAGAGGTAGAGGGATAGAGGGAGAGGGGGGATAGGAGAGAGAGAGGTAAGAGAGAGGAGAGGAGAGAGATAGATAGAGAGGGGGTAGGAGAGAGAGTGCGAGAGAGAGAGACCTCAACTGGTTCAATCAGACCTTTCATTATCCAGTGCACCTCTCAGTTTCATTCCGGAACCCATTTGCCAGGATACGGTACCTCTCATGGTATGAAAGCAATCAGAGTTAATTGAAGTTGACTCCTCTGTAATTCTCCTGCCCCCTAAAACATGACATGTGAAAATGTGCCTGATATTGGGGTGGCAGGTAGCCAAATGGTTAGAGCATTGGATGTGTAACTGAAAGGTTGCAAGATCAAATCCCTGAACTGACAAGGTAAAAATCTGTTGTTCTGCCCCTAAACAAGGCAGTTAACCCACTGTTCCTAGGCTGTCATTGAAAATAAGAATTTGTTCTTAACTGACTTCCCTAGTTAAATAAATTAAACAAATCTAAGAATTGATTTGTTTTGAGCAGGGTTCAAGTAAAGAAAAAAAAAACAGTTAAAAATAACAGTAACGAGGCCACGCAGGCACGACTGGCCACACAGGCACGACTGGATCCTGGACTCCCTGGGTGAACAGGGAGTACAGGAGGGGACTGAGCATGCACCCCTGAGGGGCTCCAGTGTTGAGGATCAGCACGGTGGATGTGTTGCTACCTACCTTCACCACCTGGGGGCAGCTTGTCAGGAAGTCCAGGATCCAGTTGCAGAGGGAGGTGTTTAGTCCCAGGATCCTTAGCTTAGTGATGAGCTTTGAGGGTACTATGGTGTTGAACGCTGAGCTGTAATCAATGAACAGCATTCTCACGTAGGTGTTCCTTTTGTCCAGGTGGGAAAGGGCAGTGTGGAGTGTAATAGAGATGGCATCATCTGTGGATCTGTTTGGGAGGTATGCAAATTGGAGTGGGTCTAGGGTTTCTGGGATACTGGTGTTAATGTGAGCCATTACCAACCTTTCAAACCATAGGGTTTAGCCTATGGTTTGCGCAATATTGTAGCCTATGTAGACCAACTCGTGGCCATTGCTGTGATGAGACAGAGAAGTGTGCCTGTAGGCCTCTCTCTCACAGAACTAGACTAGATTCACTTTCTATGATTTCTCTCCCTTTCTCTGCCCTGACAGACATGAGCCTGTAATTCTCATCTCTCCAGCATTGCCCTTCATCATTTAATTCCTTATAGAATCATAGCTGCAGGAAGGGTGCTGGAGGTGCCGCAGCACCCCTGATAAATTGAAATACATTTGACAAAGCTATAGAATTACTGCTGTCTGTTCAGATAGAAATTAAATCATTCCAAATACTGCAGCAGGAGTAGGCCTATAATGTAGCCACAGAGGATCCATATCTTATTTGAAATATGTTTATAAAAGGCCACATGTTCCCTTGACCCTACGCCACTCCCCCACCCATGTGTGCCACTTCTGCAAGTTCCTCTTCTGCTCTATGCCAGTATGCAAAAGCGATAGTAATGCATGCAATACAGTACTTTATTATAAAGGTGATTTTTTTTAAATGGTACTCTCAGGCTCAATTTTTGTTCAGCCATCTCCCAATTTACAAATGAAGCACTGCGATTATCATTCTATTGACTGGAGTGATAATTGAAACTATTTCGGCACGAAACTGAACAGTGATAAATGTTAACAATATCTGCCTAAGAATTTAAAGACACATCTCATTTTAAGGCAGAGAAGATAAAACAACTGTAAAATACATTAACTATTTAAACAGTCTCAGACGTGGAGGAATGGTGTATTTCTTCTCCTTCACACCATTGTGGTCTTCCATGTCTTACTACCACATGATAGCCTGCCTGCGTGTGTGTGTGTGTGTGTGTGTGTGTGTGTGTGTGTGTGTGTGTGTGTGTGTGTGTGTGTGTGTGTGTGTGTGTGTGTGTGTGTGTGTGTGTGTGTGTGTGTGTGTGTGTGTGTGTGTGTGTGTGTGTGTGTGTGTGTGTGTTAGTCTGGAGGTAGGTGGTGTGGTAATGAGTCATCATAGAGCCATCACTCACCCTGACAGCTGAGCATAGGGCTGAATTTGTCATCTGATTACGAGCATGAATGTAATTAGTTAGTCAGGTGATAAACCAAGTGCTCCAGTGGTGCTGCTGCCTGCATGTTAACCTGAGGGACCTGAGAGACCGCTGGTATGTACATGTGGTCGTCTCCTTATCTAACAGAACATGTACTAGTGGTCGTCTCCTTATCTAACAGAACATGTACTAGTGGTCGACTTATGATCTAACAGAACATGTACGAGTGGTCGTCTCCTTATCTAACAGAACATGTTCTAGTGGCCGTCTCCTTATCTAACAGAACATGTACTAGTGGTCGTCTCCTTATCTAACAGAACATGTTCTAGTGGTCGTCTCCTTAGCTAACAGAACATGTACTAGGTGTGGTCTTATGATCTAACAGAACATGTTCTAGTGGCCGACTTATGATCTAACAGAACATGTTCTAGTGGTCGACTTATGATCTAACAGAACATGTTCTAGTGGTCGTCTCCTTATCTAACAGAACATGTACTAGTGGTAGTCTCCTTATCTAACAGAACATTTACTAGTGCTCGTCTTATGATCTAACAGAACATGTACTAGTGCTCGTCTTATGATCTAACAGAACATGTTCTAGTGGTCGACTTATCTAACAGAACATGTACTAGTGGTCGTCTCCTTATCTAACAGAACATGTTCTAGTGGCCGTCTCCTTATCTAACAGAACATGTACTAGTGGTCATCTCCTTAACTAACAGAACATGTACTAGTGGTAGTCTGCTTATCTAACAGAACATGTACTAGTGGTCGTCTCCTTATCTAACAGAACATGTACAAGTGGTCGTCTCCTTTTCTAACAGAACACGTACTAGTGCTCGTCTTATGATCTAACAGAACATGTTCTAGTGGTCGTCTTATGATCTAACAGAACATGTTCTCGTGGTCGACTTATTATCTAACAGAACATGTGCTAGTGGTCGTCTCCTTATCTAACGGAACATGTACTAGTGCTCGTCTTATGATCTAACAGAACATGTACTAGTGGTCGTCTCCTTATCTAACAGAACATGTACTTGTGCTCATCTTATGATATAACAGAACATGTTCTCGTGGTCGACGTGTGATCTAACAGAACATGTACAGTACTAGTGGCTGTCTCCTTATCTAACAGAACATGTTCTAGTGGCCGTCTTATGATCTAACAGAACATGTTCTAGCGGTCGACTTATGATCTAACAGAACATGTACTAGTGGTAGACTTATGATTTAACAGAACATGTTCTAGTGGTCGACTTATGATCTAACAGAACATGTTCTAGTGGCCGACTTATGATCTAACAGAACATGTTCTAGTGGTCGTCTCCTTATCAAACAGAACATGTTCTAGTGGCCGTCTCCTTATCTAACAGAACATGTACTAGTGGTCGTCTCCTTATCTAACAGAACATGTTCTAGTGGTCGTCTCCTTAGCTAACAGAACATGTACTAGGTGTGGTCTTATGATCTAACAGAACATGTTCTAGTGGCCGACTTATGATCTAACAGAACATGTTCTAGTGGTCGACTTATGATCTAACAGAACATGTTCTAGTGGTCGTCTCCTTATCTAACAGAACATGTACTAGTGGTCGTCTCCTTAGCTAACAGAACATGTACTAGTGCTACATGTACTAGTGGTCGTCTCCTTATCTAACAGAACATGTTCTAGTGGCTCGTCTTATGATCTAACAGAACATGTACTAGTGCTCGTCTTATGATCTAACAGAACATGTTCTAGTGCTCGGCTTATGATCTAACAGAACATGTACTAGTGGTCGACTTATGATCTAACAGAACATGTACAAGTGGTCGTCTCCTTATCTAACAGAACATGTACTAGTGCTCGTCTTATGATCTAACAGAACATGTTCTAGTGGTCGTCTTATGATCTAACAGAACATGTTCTCGTGGTCGACTTATTATCTAACAGAACATGTACTAGTGGTCGTCTCCTTATTTAACGGAACATGTACTAGTGGTCGTCTCCTTATCAAACAGAACATGTACTAGTGGTCGTCTCCTTATCTAACAGAACATGTACTAGTGGTCGTCTCCTTATTTAACGGAACATGTACTAGTGGTCGTCTCCTTATCTAACAGAACATGTACTAGTGCTCGTCTTATGATCTAACAGAACATGTACTAGTGGTCGTCTCCTTATCAAACAGAACATGTACTAGTGGTCGTCTCCTTATCTAACAGAACATGTACTAGTGGTCGTCTCCTTATTTAACGGAACATGTACTAGTGGCTCGTCTTATGATCTAACAGAACATGTACTAGTGGTCGTCTCCTTATCTAACAGAACATGTACTAGTGCTCGTCTTATGATCTAACAGAACATGTACTAGTGGTCGTCTCCTTATCTAACAGAACATGTACTAGTGCTCGTCTTATGATCTAACAGAACATGTACTAGTGCTCGTCTTATGATCTAACAGAACATGTTCTAGTGCTCGGCTTATGATCTAACAGAACATGTACTAGTGGTCGACTTATGATCTAACAGAACATGTACAAGTGGTCGTCTCCTTATCTAACAGAACATGTACTAGTGCTCGTCTTATGATCTAACAGAACATGTTCTAGTGGTCGTCTTATGATCTAACAGAACATGTTCTCGTGGTCGACTTATTATCTAACAGAACATGTACTAGTGGTCGTCTCCTTATTTAACGGAACATGTACTAGTGGTCGTCTCCTTATCAAACAGAACATGTACTAGTGGTCGTCTCCTTATCTAACAGAACATGTACTAGTGGTCGTCTCCTTATTTAACGGAACATGTACTAGTGGTCGTCTCCTTATCTAACAGAACATGTACTAGTGCTCGTCTTATGATCTAACAGAACATGTACTAGTGGTCGTCTCCTTATCTAACAGAACATGTACTAGTGCTCGTCTTATGATCTAACAGAACATGTACTAGTGGTCGTCTCCTTATCTAACAGAACATGTACTAGTGCTCGTCTTATGATCTAACAGAACATGTACTAGTGGTCGTCTCCTTATCTAACAGAACATGTACTAGTGCTCGTCTTATGATCTAACAGAACATGTACTAGTGGTCGTCTCCTTATCTAACAGAACATGTACTAGTGGTCGTCTCCTTATCTAACAGAACATGTACTTGTGGTCGACTTATGATTTAACAGAACATGTTCCAGTGGTCGACGTGTGATCTAACAGAACATGTACTAGTGGTCGTCTTATGATCTAACAGAACATGTACTAGTGGTCGTCTCCTTATCAAACAGAACATGTTCTAGTGGCCGTCTCCTTATCTAACAGAACATGTACTAGTGGCTGTCTCCTTATCTAACAGAACATGTTCTAGTGGCCGTCTCCTTATCTAACAGAACATGTACTTGTGGTCGTCTCCTTATCAAACAGAACATGTTCTAGTGGCCGTCTCCTTATCTAACAGAACATGTACTTGTGGTCGTCTCCTTATCAAACAGAACATGTTCTAGTGCTCGTCTTATGATCTAACAGAACATGTACTAGTGGTCGTCTCCTTATCTAACAGAACATGTACTAGTGCTCGTCTTATGATCTAACAGAACATGTTCTAGTGGTCGTCTCCTTATCAAACAGAACATGTTCTAGTGGCCGTCTCCTTATCTAACAGAACATGTACTAGTGGCCGTCTCCTTATCTAACAGAACATGTACTTGTGGTCGTCTCCTTATCAAACAGAACATGTTCTAGTGGTCATCTTATGATCTAACAGAACATGTTCTAGTGGCCGTCTCCTTATCTAACAGAACATGTACTTGTGGTCGTCTCCTTATCAAACAGAACATGTTCTAGTGGCCGTCTCCTTATCTAACAGAACATGTTCTAGTGGCCGTCTCCTTATCTAACAGAACATGTACTTGTGGTCGTCTCCTTATCAAACAGAACATGTTCTAGTGGCCGTCTCCTTATCTAACAGAACATGTACTAATGCTCGTCTTATGATCTAACAAAACATGTTCTAGTGGTCGACTTATGATTTAACAGAACATGTACTAGTGGTCGTCTCCTTATCAAACAGAACATGTTCTAGTGGCCGTCTCCTTATCTAACAGAACATGTTCTAGTGGCCGTCTCCTTATCTAACAGAACATGTACTAGTGGTCGTCTCCTGATCTAACAAAACATGTTCTAGTGGTCGTCTCCTTATCTAACAGAACATGTACTAGTGGTCGTCTCCTTATCAAACAGAACATGTTCTAGTGGCCGTCTCCTTATCTAACAGAACATGTTCTAGTGGCCGTCTCCTTATCTAACAGAACATGTACTTGTGGTCGTCTCCTTATCAAACAGAACATGTTCTAGTGGCCGTCTCCTTATCTAACAGAACATGTACTAGTGGCTGTCTCCTTATCTAACAGAACATGTTCTAGTGGCCGTCTCCTTATCTAACAGAACATGTACTTGTGGTCGTCTCCTTATCAAACAGAACATGTTCTAGTGGCCGTCTCCTTATCTAACAGAACATGTACTTGTGGTCGTCTCCTTATCAAACAGAACATGTTCTAGTGGTCGTCTTATGATCTAACAGAACATGTTCTAGTGGTCGTCTCCTTATCAAACAGAACATGTTCTAGTGGCCGTCTCCTTATCTAACAGAACATGTACTAGTGGTCGTCTCCTTATCTAACAGAACATATACTAGTGGTTGTCTCCTTAGCTAACAGCACATGTTCTAGTGTTCGTCTCCTTATCTAACAGAACATGTTCTAGTGGTCGTCTCCTTAGCTAACAGAACATGTACTAGGTGTGGTCTTATGATCTAACAGAACATGTTCTAGTGGTGGTCTTATGATCTAACAGAACATGTTCTAGTGGTCGACTTATGATCTAACAGAACATGTTCTAGTGGTCGACTTATGATCTAACAGAACATGTTCTAGTGGTCGTCTCCTTATCTAACAGAACATGTACTAGTGGTCGTCTCCTTAGCTAACAGAACATGTACTAGTGCTCGTCTTATGATCTAACAGAACATGTACTAGTGGTCGTCTCCTTATCTAACAGAACATGTACTAGTGCTCGTCTTATGATCTAACAGAACATGTACTAGTGCTCGTCTTATGATCTAACAGAACATGTTCTAGTGGTCGACTTATGATCTAACAGAACATGTACTAGTGGTCGTCTCCTTATCTAACAGAACATGTACTAGTGCTCGTCTTATGATCTAACAGAACATGTTCTAGTGGTCGTCTTATGATCTAACAGAACATGTTCTCGTGGTCGACTTATTATCTAACAGAACATGTACTAGTGGTCGTCTCCTTATCTAACGGAACATGTACTAGTGCTCGTCTTTGATCTAACAGAACATGTTCTAGTGGTCGTCTCCTTATCTAACAGAACATGTACTAGTGGTCGTCTCCTTATCTAACAGAACATGTACTAGTGGTCGTCTCCTTATCTAACAGAACATGTACTAGTGAACTCGTCTTATATCTAACAGAACATGTACTAGTGGTCGTCTTATGATCTAACAGAACATGTACTAGTGCTCGTCTCCTTATCTAACAGAACATGTACTAGTGTCGTCTATCTAACAGAACATGTACTAGTGTGCTCTGTACTATGATCTAACAGAACATGTACTAGTGGTCGTCTCCTTATCTAACAGAACATGTTCTAGTGGCCGTCTCCTTATCTAACAGAACATGTTCTAGTGGCCGTCTCCTTATCTAACAGAACATGTTCTAGTGGTCGTCTCCTGATCTAACAGAACATGTACTAGTGGTCATCTAACAGAACATGTTCTAGTGGCCGTCTCCTTATCTAACAGAACATGTACTTGTGGTCGATCTCAGAACATGTTCTTATCAAACAGAACATGTTCTAGTGGCCAGAACTCCTTATCTAACAGAACATGTACTTGTGGTCGTCTCCTTATCAAACAGAACATGTTCTAGTGGTCGCCTTATGATCTAACAGAACATGTTCTAGTGGTCGTCTCTAACATCAAACAGAACATGTTCTAGTGGCCGATCTCAGAACATGTACTAGTGGTCTAACAGAACATGTACTAGTGGTCGTCTCCTTATCTAACAGAACATGTTCTAGTGTTCGACTCCTTATCTAACAGAACATGTTCTAGTGGTCGTCTCCTTAACTAACAGAACATGTACTAGTGGTCGTCTCCTTAGCTAACAGAACATGTACTAGGTGTGGTCTTATGATCTAACAGAACATGTTCTAGTGGTCGACTTATGATCTAACAGAACATGTTCTAGTGGTCGACTTATGATCTAACAGAACATGTACTAGTGGCCGTCTCCTTATCTAACAGAACATGTACTAGTGGCTGTCTCCTTATCTAACAGAACATGTTCTAGTGGTCGACTTATGATCTAACAGAACATGTTCTAGTGGTCGACTTATGATCTAACAGAACATGTACTAGTGGTCGACTTGTGATCTAACAGAACATGTTCTAGTGGTCGACTTATGATCTAACAGAACATGTTCTAGTGGTCGTCTTATGACCTAACAAAATTTGTTCTGGTGGTCGACTTATGATCTAACAAAACATGTTCTAGTGGTCGACTTATGATCTAACAGAACATGTTCTACTGGTCGACGTGTGATCTAACAGAACATGTTCTAGTGGTCGTCTCCTTATCAAACAGAACATGTTCTAGTGGCCGACTTATGATCTCACAGATCATGTTCTCGCGGTCGACTTATGATCTAACAGAACATGTACTAGTGGTCGACTTATGATCTAACAGAACATGTTCTCGTGGTCGACTTATGATCTAACAGAACATGTTCTAGTGGTCGACTTGTGATCTAACAGAACATGTACTAGTGGTCGTCTCCTTATCAAACAGAACATGTTCTAGTGGCCGTCTCCTTATCTAACAGAACATGTACTAGTGGTCATCTCCTTAACTAACAGAACATGTTCTAGTGGTCGTCTCCTTATCTAACAGAACATGTACTATTGGTCGACTTATGATCGAACAGAACATGTACTCGTGGTCGTCTCCTTATCTAACAGAACATGTACTAGTGGTTGTCTCCTTATCTAACAGAACATGTACTAGTAGTCGTCTCCTTATCTAACAGAACATGTTCTAGTGGCCGTCTCCTTATCTAACAGAACATGTACTAGTGGTCGTCTCCTTATCTAACAGAACATGTTCTAGTGTTCGACTCCTTATCTAACAGAACATGTTCTAGTGGTCGTCTCCTTAACTAACAGAACATGTACTAGTGGTCGTCTCCTTAGCTAACAGAACATGTACTAGGTGTGGTCTTATGATCTAACAGAACATGTTCTAGTGGTCGACTTATGATCTAACAGAACATGTTCTAGTGGTCGTCTCCTTATCTAACAGAACATGTACTAGTGGCTGTCTCCTTATCTAACAGAACATGTTCTAGCGGTCGACTTATGATCTAACAGAACATGTTCTAGCGGTCGACTTATGATCTAACAGAACATGTACTAGTGGTCCACTTGTGATCTAACAGAACATGTTCTAGTGGTCGTCTTATGACCTAACAAAATTTGTTCTGGTGGTCGACTTATGATCTAACAAAACATGTTCTAGTGGTCGACTTATGATCTAACAGAACATGTTCTACTGGTCGACGTGTGATCTAACAGAACATGTTCTAGTGGTCGTCTCCTTATCAAACAGAACATGTTCTAGTGGCCGACTTATGATCTCACAGATCATGTTCTCGCGGTCGACTTATGATCTAACAGAACATGTACTAGTGGTCGACTTATGATCTAACAGAACATGTTCTAGTGGTCGATTTATGATCTAACAGAACATGTTCTTGTGATCGACTTTTGATCTAACAAAACATGTTCTCGTGGTCGACTTATGATCTAACAGAACATGTTCTAGTGGTCGACGTGTGATCTAACAGAACATGTACTAGTGGTCGTCTCCTTATCAAACAGAACATGTTCTAGTGGCCGTCTCCTTATCTAACAGAACATGTACTAGTGGTCATCTCCTTAACTAACAGAACATGTTCTAGTGGTCGTCTCCTTATCTAACAGAACATGTACTATTGGTCGACTTATGATCGAACAGAACATGTACTAGTGGTTGTCTCCTTATCTAACAGAACATGTACTAGTAGTCGTCTCCTTATCTAACAGAACATGTACTAGTGGTTGTCTCCTTATCTAACAAAACATGTTCTAGTGGTCGACTTATGATCTAACAGAACATGTTCTAGTGGTCGACTTATGATCTAACAGAACATGTACAGGCAGCATAAGTTTGATTGATTACTTAGGGCGGCGTTTTCCTCTCTAAGAGACGTGCTGTGATTTAACATTTTGAATAGATGGGAGTAACATTATAAATTGCTGTGCAGATTATAATTGTAATCTTCCCCTGGAATGTTATGGTGCGTTTGCTCACACAGATTGTTCTTGGTTTTGAGCTGCTGCCGACATCTTGACACACCACTGTAGCATGGAACCGTTGATCAAGAATGAGAGCTGCCACATTGTATCCAAGAGGTTTTTCCCTCTAACCTGCAACAAGCACCTTCCTCCTGTATGCTGTTCTGCTCCTACACATGTACATGGATCATTGGAAGAGGATCATAAAAAAATGACCTAATGCAATCTATCCAACTTCTTCTCAGTTCACCACTGCTGTACACTAGTCTTGACAATCGCTGTCAAAGAGGACCCGAGAGAGACGTTTGTCCACCCTAAGTGGTTGACTTTTACAAGTATAGTGGCATTATATCCTCCTGCCATAGCCCTGCAGTTAGGAATCCACTGTCCTTTCCCCTTGATCTCAACCTTAAAGTTTGATTTGAGTTGTGGGACCCAACTAGCCAGGCCACGCCCCCATAAAAGCATAAACATTTGCTGAAGTACATGCACATGTACCCAAACACACATATATATATTTATTTATTTAACCTTTATTTAATCAGGAAGGGCTCATTGAGATTTGAAATCTCTTTTTCAAGAACGTCCTGGCCAAGATAGGCAGCAGCAAGTCATTACACAATTACAGACAGACAACATGAAAAACTACAAGTAATCTACTAAAAACCATAAAATTCACAAGAGTATAACAAAATCATAAAACAGCTAATTAAAATTTAAAGATTCCTCAGTAGACACATCGCCCACCGCTCCGAGTTAACTATTCGCCAATTTCAAGTCTCTTGACAACAAGATAGACAAAATTCCAGAGAGGCATCAGAGATTGTAACATTCTCTGTTTCACGGAAACATGGCTCTCTAGGAATATGTTGTCAGATTCGGTTCAGCCACCGGGCTCCTCCATGCATCGCGCCGACAGAGATAAACACCTCTCTGGGAAGAGGAAGGGCAGAGGTGTTAACTTCATGATTAACGACTCATGGTGTCATACAGGAACTCAAGTTCTTCTGCTCACCCAACCTATAATTCCTTACAATCAAATGTCGGCCATATTACCTCCCAAGAGAATTCTCGTCAGTTATCGTTACAGCTGTGTACTCAAGCAGACACCAAGACGGCCCTCAAGGAACTTCAGTGGACTCTATGTAAACTGGAAACCATATATGCTGAGGCAGCATTTATTGTAGCTGGGGATTTTAACAAAGTAAATTTGAGAACAAGGCTACCTAAATTCTATCAGCATATTGATTGCACTACGCACGGGTTAATACACTGGACCACTGCTACTCTAACTTCCACGATGGATAGAAAGCCCTCCCCCGCCCTCCCTTCGGCAAATCCGACCATGAAGCCATCTTGCTCCTAACGTTTTATAGGTAGAAACTGAAAGAGGATGTACAGTCCCAGTGACAAGAACCATTCAATGCTGGTCTTACCAATCAGAATCCACGCTTCAAGAATGTTTTGATCACACGGACTGGGATATGTTCCTGTCAGCCTCAGAGAACAACATCGATCTATACCCTGACTCGGTGAGTGAGTTGATAAAGAAGTGCATTGGAGATTTTGTACCCACTGTGACTATTAAAACCTACCCTAACCAGAAACTGTGGATGTATGGCAGCATTCGCACAAAACTGAAAGTGTGAAACATCGCATTTAACCATGGAAAGAGGTCTGGGAATATGGCTGAATATAAACAGTGTAGTGACTCCCTCCGCAAGGCAATCAAACAAGCAAAATGCTGGTACTGAGACACCATTGTTACTGGCCCCAAGAAGGCAAAGATAACTGAACTAAATTACTACTGCCCCGTTGCACTCACTTCTGTCATCATGAAAAACTTTGAGAAACCAGTCAAGGATCTTATCACTGCCACCTTACCTGCCACCCTAGACCCACTTCCGTTTGCATACCGCCCCAACAGGTCCACAGATGACATAATCGCCATCACACTGCACACTGCCCTATCCCATCTGGACAAAAATAATAACTATGTAAGAATGCTGTTCATTGACTACAACTCAGCATTCAACACCATAGTACCCTCCAAGCTCATCAATAAGCTTGAGGCCCTCGGTCTCAACCCCGCCCTGTGCAATTGGGTCCTGGACTTTCTGATGGGCCGCCCCCAGGTGGTGAAGGTAGGACACAACATCTTCACTTCGCTGACCCTCAACACAAGGGCCCAACAAGGGTGTGTGCTCAGCCCCCTCCTGTACTCCCTGTTCACCCACGACTGCGTGGCCACGCACTCCTCCAACACAATCATCAAGTTTGCAGATGACACAACCGTAGTGGGCTTGATTACCAACAACGATGAGACAGCCTACAGGGAGGAGGTGAGGGCTCTTGGAGTGGGGTGTCAGTAAAACAACCTCTCACTCAACGTCAACAAAATAAAGGAGATGATAGTAGACTTCAGGAAACAGCAGAGGGAGCACATCCCTATCCACAACGAAGGGACAGCAGTGGAGAAGGTGGGAAGTTTTAAGTTCCTCGGCGTACACATCACAGACAAACTGAAATGGTCCACCACCACAGACAGTGTGGTAAAAATGGTTCAACAGCACCTCAGGAGGTTGGGAGGTTGAAGAATTCTGGCTTGTCACCCAAAACCCTGACAAACCTTTACAGATGCATAATTGAGAGCATCCTGTCGAGCTGTATCACAGTCTGGTACGGCAACTGCAAGGCTCTTCAGAGGGTGGTGTGGTCTGCAGAACGCATCACCGGTGGCAAACTACCTGCCCTCCATGACACCTACCGCACCCGATGTCACAGGAAGGCCAAAAATATCATCAAGGAAAACAACCACCCGAACCACTGCCTGTTCACACCATTACCATCCATAAGGCGAGGTCAGTACAGGTGCATCAAAGCTGGGACCGAGAGTCTGAAAAACAGCTTCTATCCCAAGGCCATCAGACTGCTTATCAGCAATCATTAACTCAGAGAGGCTGCTGCCTACATTGAGAACCAATCACTGGCCACTTTAATAAATTGATCTCTAGTCACTCGAAACAATGCCACTTTAAATAATGCCTGCATAGCTTACATTACTCATATCATATGTATACACTTTATTTTATACCATTTATTGCACCTTGCCTATGTCGCTTGGACATCTCTCATCCATATATTTATATGGACATATTCTCATTCCCCCTTTTTGATTTGTATGTATTAGGAGTGTCACGCCCTGGCCATAGAGAGGCTTTTTATTCTCTATTTTGGTTAGGCCAGGGTGTGACTAGGGTCGGCATTCTATGTCCTTTTTTTCTCAATCAGGGACAGCTGTCTATCGTTGTCTCTGATTGAGAACCATACTTAGGTACCCTTTTCCCCCACCTGTTTTGTGGGAAGTTAACTTTGTAGTTGTTCAGGGCACATAGCCCAAAGCTTCACGGTTTGTAGTTGTTCAGGGCACATAGCCCAAAGCTTCACGGTTTGTCTTTGTAGTTGTTCAGGGCACATAGCCCAAAGCTTCATGGTTTGTCTTTGTAGTTGTTCAGGGCACATAGCCCAAAGCTTCACGGTTTGTCTTCATAGTAGTTCAGGGCACATAGCCCAAAGCTTCACGGTTTGTCTTTGTAGTTGTTCAGGGCACATAGCCCAAAGCTTCACGGTTTGTCTTTGTAGTTGTTTAGGGCACATAGCCCAAAGCTTCACGGTTTGTCTTTGTAGTTGTTCAGGGCACATAGCCCAAAGCTTCACGGTTTGTCTTTGTAGTTCTTCTGGGCACATAGCCCAAAGCTTCACGGTTTGTCTTTGTAGTTGTTCAGGGCACATAGCCCAAAGCTTCACGGTTTGTCTTTGTAGTTGTTCAGGGCACATAGCCCAAAGCTTCACGGTTTGTCTTTGTAGTTGTTCAGGGCACATAGCCCAAAGCTTCACGGTTTGTCTTTGTAGTTGTTCAGGGCACATAGCCCAAAGCTTCACGGTTTGTAGTTGTTCAGGGCACATAGCCCAAAGCTTCACGGTTTGTCTTTGTAGTTGTTCAGGGCACATAGCCCAAAGATTCACGGTTTGTCTTTGTAGTTGTTCAGGGCACATAGCCCAAAGCTTCACGGTTTGTCTTTGTAGTTGTTCAGGGCACATAGCCCAAAGCTTCACGGTTTGTCTTTGTAGTTGTTCAGGGCACATAGCCCAAAGCTTCACGGTTTGTCTTTGTAGTTGTTCAGGGCACATAGCCCAAAGCTTCACGGTTTGTCTTCATAGTAGTTCAGGGCACATAGCCCAAAGCTTCACGGTTTGTCTTTGTAGTTGTTCAGGGCACATAGCCCAAAGCTTCACGGTTTGTCTTAGTAGTTGTTCTGGGCACATAGCCCAAAGCTTCACGGTTTGTCTTTGTAGTTGTTTAGGGCACATAGCCCAAAGCTTCACGGTTTGTCTTTGTAGTTGTTCAGGGCATATAGCCCAAAGCTTCACGGTTTGTCTTTGTAGTTGTTTAGGGCACATAGCCCAAAGCTTCACGGTTTGTCTTTGTAGTTGTTCAGGGCACATAGCCCAAAGCTTCACGGTTTGTCTTTGTAGTTGTTCAGGGCACATAGCCCAAAGCTTCACGGTTTGTCTTTGTAGTTGTTCAGGGCACATAGCCCAAAGCTTCACGGTTTGTCTTTGTAGTTGTTTAGGGCACATAGCCCAAAGCTTCACGGTTTGTAGTTGTTCAGGGCACATAGCCCAAAGCTTCACGGTTTGTCTTCATAGTAGTTCAGGGCACATAGCCCAAAGCTTCACGGTTTGTCTTTGTAGTTGTTCAGGGCACATAGCCCAAAGCTTCACGGTTTGTCTTTGTAGTTGTTCAGGGCACATAGCCCAAAGCTTCACGGTTTGTCTTTGTAGTTGTTTAGGGCACATAGCCCAAAGCTTCACGGTTTGTCTTTGTAGTTGTTCAGGGCACATAGCCCAAAGCTTCACGGTTTGTCTTTGTAGTTGTTCAGGGCACATAGCCCAAAGCTTCACGGTTTGTCTTTGTAGTTGTTCAGGGCACATAGCCCAAAGCTTCACGGTTTGTCTTTGTAGTTGTTCAGGGCACATAGCCCAAAGCTTCACGGTTTGTCTTTGTAGTTGTTCAGGGCACATAGCCCAAAGCTTCACGGTTTGTCTTTGTAGTTGTTTAGGGCACATAGCCCAAAGCTTCACGGTTTGTCTTTGTAGTTGTTCAGGGCACATAGCCCAAAGCTTCACGGTTTGTCTTTGTAGTTGTTTAGGGCACATAGCCCAAAGCTTCACGGTTTGTCTTTGTAGTTGTTCAGGGCACATAGCCCAAAGCTTCACGGTTTGTCTTTGTAGTTGTTCAGGGCACATAGCCCAAAGCTTCACGGTTTGTCTTTGTAGTTGTTCTGGGCACATAGCCCAAAGCTTCACGGTTTGTCTTTGTAGTTGTTTAGGGCACATAGCCCAAAGCTTCACGGTTTGTCTTTGTAGTTGTTCAGGGCACATAGCCCAAAGCTTCACGGTTTGTCTTTGTAGTTGTTCAGGGCACATAGCCCAAAGCTTCACGGTTTGTCTTTGTAGTTGTTTAGGGCACATAGCCCAAAGCTTCACGGTTTGTCTTTGTAGTTGTTCAGGGCACATAGCCCAAAGCTTCACGGTTTGTCTTTGTAGTTGTTCAGGGCACATAGCCCAAAGCTTCACGGTTTGTCTTTGTAGTTGTTCAGGGCACACAGCCCAAAGCTTCACGGTTTGTCTTTGTAGTTGTTTAGGGCACATAGCCCAAAGCTTCACGGTTTGTCTTTGTAGTTGTTCAGGGCACATAGCCCAAAGCTTCACGGTTTGTCTTTGTAGTTGTTCAGGGCACATAGCCCAAAGCTTCACGGTTTGTCTTTGTAGTTGTTCAGGGCACATAGCCCAAAGCTTCACGGTTTGTCTTTGTAGTTGTTCAGGGCACATAGCCCAAAGCTTCACGGTTTGTCTTTGTAGTTGTTCAGGGCCGCACATAGCCCAAAGCTTCACGGTTTGTCTTTGTAGTTGTTCAGGGCACATAGCCCAAAGCTTCACGGTTTGTCTTTGTAGTTGTTCATAGCACATAGCCCAAAGCTTCACGGTTTGTCTTTGTAGTTGTTCAGGGCACATAGCCCAAAGCTTCACGGTTTGTCTTTGTAGTTGTTCAGGGCACATAGCCCAAAGCTTCACGGTTTGTCTTTGTAGTTGTTTAGGGCACATAGCCCAAAGCTTCACGGTTTGTCTTTGTAGTTGTTCATAGCACATAGCCCAAAGCTTCACAGTTTGTCTTTGTAGTTGTTCATAGCACATAGCCCAAAGCTTCACGGTTTGTCTTTGTAGTTGTTCAGGGCACATAGCCCAAAGCTTCACGGTTTGTCTTTGTAGTTGTTCATAGCACATAGCCCAAAGCTTCACGGTTTGTCTTTGTAGTTGTTCAGGGCACATAGCCCAAAGCTTCACGGTTTGTCTTTGTAGTTGTTCATAGCACATAGCCCAAAGCTTCACGGTTTGTCTTTGTAGTTGTTCAGGGCACATAGCCCAAAGCTTCACGGTTGTTTTTTTTGTTCTTCTTTTTGTCGGCGTCATTTTTAAATAAAGTTCAAATGTACACTTCCCATGCTGCACCTTGGTCAAGTCCTTCAGCCAGCCGTGACAGGTAGTTGTTGGGGAATTGTTAGATATTACTGCACTGTCGGAACTAGAAGCACAAGCATTTCGCTACACTCGCATTAACATCTGCTAACCATGTGTATGTAGCCAATAAAATTTGATTTGATTTGACGGAATAGGTTGCCTTTTGGGACACATGCTGTGTTTTCAGTTGAACCCCTGACAAAGACAGAAACAGTTACCTCTGTCAACTTAGCAACTAATATAACTGTCCTCCCATGTTTCCTCTAATAAATGATTTTCCATTGACCTTTTTAAATTAACGAGGCTATACAAAATATCACTTAAACTGGCATTTGCACGTTTTATTACTGGCAATAATATATATTTCATTGCTCCAGCTGTTTGTACCATACAGTTTTGAATGCTGATGAGTAGTCTGTAAATGAAACATCTAAAGTGTTGTGTGGGACCACCTGGAACCTTCTTTCCATAGGTTAGAGGCAAATACAATACGATGAAGTCAGTGTGTCCCAAATGGCACCTTATTCCCTATATAGTGCACTACTTTTGACCAGAATCCTATGGTCCGTGGTCAAAATTAGTGCACTCTGAAGGGAACGTTTTTATTTTTGGGACACAGCCTCTGTTATTTTAGTCGTGAGAAGCCCATCAAATTAGTGTGTAATGTGGGTTTATGTATGGCACCAAAGAGCTTAATGGCAGCCTCACCCGTACATATGGCCCGTTTAGTATTCTTCTCTTTAGTACTCATAACTATATGGTTGTGCTGCAGGTGTAGGATCTTAATTTGAGACAGTTTGCTACAGCAGGAACATAATCCTGCAGCAGGAAATGTAAATTAGAATCTGTATTATATTTCATGGACATTTTTTGTAGGGTTTGATATATTTTTCATGAGGGCAAATCTAGTCCAACATTTTAAAGCTGAAATTACAAACTTTAGAAGCCTTTTAAAACATTGAATACGCTACAAGTTTGCATTTCCTTCTCAGCAACAAAAGAGTGATCAGATCAACATCCAACATCTGATCGTGGTGAGTGGAGCTACCTGCGTTAGACAATTAAAGAGAGCTATTATGCTTCAGTCCATTGAAAGATTTGTTGGTGTAAATAAATAATGGTAACATAAGTAATGATGATTTTGTTCACTATATTAATTGTTAGAACCTTGTCTTACACCGAGGACCACATTGGAAGTGATTGTGTTTTCCGCCAGGTTCCTTTGTGCTTTTTAATTGTTTTGAACTGTACAAATGGTTTTACCCAAAAATAAATCAAATAATTAAAAATAATAACATTTCCAATTTAATAAATAATAATAAATGATTATGATCATTATATTATTATATTATGGATTATGTTGGCCTCCGATTGGCATTGTTTTGCAACCAAATATGTAGAGTCAAGAGAGCTGTACCCATAGAAGTAACTAGAACAGGCTTGGAACCTCTGGTTATGGCATTTTGACTGGTAAACGCATCATTGGCTTGAATAGAGATGCCCATTCTAGTAATTATATTTCTGTGTAATATTAATATTTTACTATTACTTCATCAGTTTCTACTGTACTAAGGGATTGAGGAACATAGAAATAGCATTACTAGAGTAAGATCTCTATTAAAGTCAATGATTACATCAGCAGATGTCACAGAGAGCTGTACAGAAACACAGCCTAAAACCCCAAACAGCAAGCAGCACACTAATGACAACGTCATCACCGCCACCTCAGTCCCCATATGGCTGGTAAATATGGTATTACATAAGCATGATAAATGACACAGCACAACACACCTCACTAAGTATTCAGATTAATTACACTTAATCATCTTGGAACTCAAGTGCAGCCATTGATAGGCTTGTCTGTTTGATGCATTGCCCTTGTGAGGAGATGAGGAGAGGACCAAAGTTTGGCCTCTCTCTAGGTCTATCTATAGCCTACTGAACGAGCTGGTCTGGAGCAGTTTCGGTGGAATTTTGTCCCTAGATGCTGATCTTGGGTCAGTTTTGCATTTTCCCCACTGCTGGGTAAGGGAAGCTGATCCTAGATCTGTACTTTGGGGAAACTCCACCCTAGAGTAAAAAGGCATACCATACAGTAAGGCTCTGGTCGAAAGTAGTGCACTATATAGGGAATAGGATGACATTTCATCTGCAACTAACCCACTGGGCACAGACGTCAGTTCAACGTCTAGTTTTGATTTACATTTGGTTGATGAAATCAACAAAAAATGTTGGATGAAAAAATACAAAATGCCCTTACATTAATAATGACTTTTTGCAAATCAAATAATTTTCAACGTAATTTTCTGGGGTTAAAATGTAGAAACAACAATGATTCAACCAGTTTTTGCCCAGTGGGAAGACACTAAGCAGAACAAAGGCAGTAGAGAAAAAATATCAACAGCACAGTAGTACTGTACAATAGTGTGATTGTACATTTTCCATCAAACAGACTGTTCTTGTGTTTTATCCTACTGTACATGGAATTAGAGTACAGCTCTGTTTAATCTTACTAGTCTTTCATTTCTATACAAAGCTAGAAGACTTACCAACTTTAGCTTTTCATGCAGACAGAATATTGAAGTGCGCCCCATAGATATGGTTATATCATGACCTGTGCCTTATTTAGGTCTGACAATCCCTCAGGTGTGTGTGTGTGTGCGTGTACAGGTTAGCATTTTTTGCTGTTGTCATGAATCTTGTTCTGGAGGAAGCTCTGTTCACCTGCTGGCACAGCCACAAAGTCGTAAAACTAAAACTAACCATAACCTTAACCACACTGCTAACCCTAATGCCTAACCTTAAATTTGCAAGCAGCTTCTGCTTCTGAAGCTAAGAATGGTTGGTCCTGGTCAGTCCCTGGATGGGAGACCAGATAATGCTGAAAGTAGTGTTGGAGGGCCAGAAGGAGGCACCCTTTACTCTGGTCTAAAAAAATATCCTAATGCCCCAGGGCAGTAATTGGGGACATTGCACTGTGTAGGGTGCTGTCTTTCAGATGATATGTTAAACAGGTGTCCTGACTCTGAGAAAGAGGACAAGTACATTAGAGTGTCTAGTTTGAGAAACAGATGCCTCATAAGTCCTCAACTGGAAGCTTCATTAAATAGTACCCGCAAAACACCAGTCTCAACGTCAACAGTGAAGAGGCGACACCTGGATGCTGGCCTTCTAGGCAGAGTTCCTCTGTCCAGTGTCTGTGTTCTTTTGCCCATCTTAATATTTTATTTTTATTGGCCAGTCTGAGATATGGGTTTTTCTATGCATCCTGGAGTCACCTCCACTGTTGACGTTGAGACTGTTTCCAGCCTGTTTCCAGCCTCAACACTGTGTTTCTGATCAATTTTATGTTATTTTAATGGACAAAACATTTGCTTTCTTTCAAAAACAAGGACATTTCTAAGTGACCCCAAACTTTTAAACGGTAGTGTACATTTGTGACATTTCTTTATGTCTGTTAGGGACTGTGGTGGGGAAATAATTCCAGGACCAACGTCTAGTACTGCATCCCAAATAGTGCACTGTATAGGGAATAGGGTACTATTTGGGACGCAGGCTATATCTTCCAGGAGGGATGTGTATACTAGCAGGATTGATGTCTCCCAGAACCCAGGTACTGTGTATGGATTCAGAGGAGAGAGCAGAAAGAGCCATTTGAGCTGGGAGTCACGGTATTGTTGCCTCGATGTCTACTTTGAACTTTCCCTCACGCACTGCTACTCATGTACGGAGACAGTGAATTCCCCTCTGAATCATTTCAATGGCTTTTAAGAAGTGAACTGGATGTTCTTGGTGTAAATACTTCCCCTCTTTTGTAAAATCTGGCCCATTTATATTGATGTACTAAGCTGTGGAAATGCATTCAAGACACCCCAGATTGGAACTACACTGTCATGTCTCATAGCTGCCTGCATGCGTGAAATATTGATGGAAATGCAGCTTTGCTAACAAACAGTGGGCGTGCATTCAACAGCAGGTTGTGTCTCAAACGATGGTGGGCACAACACAAAAACCTCAGATGATGTGAAGTAAGCTACAACATATGTGCATATGAACAAAACAACTCTGTTTATAAGCTTTTTTAATGACATCAAACTCAACTGTTCATTTTTTCCAGTGATGAAGAGATGGATGTCTCATGGTATGATGGGATAAGCAAAACATTTTGGTTTTCAGGTCCAGGTCCTTTTTTCTTCTTTTTTTCACCTTTATTTAACCAGGTAGGCCAGTTGAGAACAAGTTCTCATTTACAACTGCAACCTGGCCAAGATAAAGCAAAGCAGTGCAACACAAACAACACAGTTACACTTGGAATAAACAAACATACAGTCAATAAACACCACAAACCATGACACTAAAGGCTATGTGCCATAAACAAAGTCAACTTCCCACAAAGCCACGTGGGAAAAAGGGCTACCTAAGTATGGTTCTCAATCAGAGCCAACGATAGACAGCTGTCCCTGATTGAGAACCCTACCCAGCCAAAACATAGAAATACAAATAATATAACATAGAATACCCACCCCGAATCACATCCTGACCAAACCAAATAGAGACATAAAAAGGATCTTTAAGGTCAGGTAGTGACAGGTAGGCAACAAATAGGCCGTAGTGGCTAAATAATTACAATTTAGCAAATAAACACTGGAGTGATAGATGTACAGAAGATGAATGTGCAAGTAGAGATACTGTGGTGCAAAGGAACAAAAAAAAAAAATATATATATATATATATAAAATAAATAACAATATGGGGATGAGGTAGTTGAATGGACTATTTACAGATGGGCTATGTACATGTGCAATGATCTATAAGCTGCTCTGATAGCTGATGCTTAAAGTTAGTGAGGTAAATATGTGTCTCCAGCTTCAGTGATTTTTGCAATTCGTTCCAGTCATTGGCAGCAGAGAACTGGAAGGAAAGGTGGCCAAATGAGGAATTGGCTTTGGGAAAGACCAGTGAAATATACCTGCTGGAGCGCATGTTATGGGTGGGTGCAGCTATAACAAAGACTTATAGATGACCTGGAGCCAGTGGGTTTGGCGACGAATATGAAGCGAGGGCCATCCAACGAGAGCATTCAGGTCGCAGTGGTGGGTAGTATATGGGGCTTTGGTGATGAAACAGATGGCAAGTAGAGTGTTGGAGGCTCTTTTGTAAATGACATCGCCAAAGTTAAGGATCGGTAGGATAGTCAGTTTTACGAGGGTATGTTTGGCAGCATGAGTGAAGGATGCTTTGTTGCGAAATAGGAAGCCAATTATATATTTAATTTTGGATTGGAGATGCTTAATATAAGTCTGGAAGGAGAGTTTACAGTCTAACCAGACACCTAGTTTTTTGTAGTTGTCCACATATTCTAAGTCAGAACCATCCAGAGTAGTGATGCTAGGCGGGCGGGCAGATATGGGCAGCGATCAGTTGAAGAGCATGCATTTAGTTTTACTTGCATTTAAGAGCAGGCCATGGAAGGACAGTTGTATGGCATTGAAGCTCGTCTGGAGGTTAGTTAACACTGTGCCCAAAGAAGGGCCAGAAGTATACAGAATGGTGTCGTATGCAAGGTGTAGAGGTAGAGGTGGAACAGAGAATCACTAGCAGCAAGAGTGACATCATTGATGTATACAGAGAAAAGAGTCAGCCCGAGAATTGAACCATGTTGCACCCCCATAGAGACTGCCAGAGGTCCGGACAACAGGCCCTCCGATTTTACACTCTGAACTCTGTCTGAGAAGTAGCTGGTAGACCATGCGAGGCAGTCATTTGAGAAACCAAGGCTGTTGAGTCTGCCAATAAGAATATGGTGATTGACAGAGTCAAAAGCCTTGGCCAGGTCGATGAATACGGCTGCACAGTATTGCCTCTTATCGATAGTGGTTATGATATCATTTCGGACCTTGAGTGTGGCTGAGGTGCACCCATGACCAGCTCAGGAACCAGATTGCATAATGGAGAAGGTACATTGGGATTTGAAGTAGTCTGTGATCTGTTTGTTAATTTGGCTTTCGAAGACCTTAGAAAGGCAGGGCAGGATAGATATAGGTCTGTAACAGTTTGGGTCTAGAGTGTCTCCCCTTTGAAGAGGGGGATGACCGCGCCAGCTTTCCAATCTTTGGGGATCTCAGACGATACAAAAGAGAGCTTGAACAGGCTAGTAATAGGGGTTGCAACAATTGCGGCAGATCATTTTAAAAAGAGAGGGTCCAGATTGTCTAGCCCAGCTGATTTGTAGGGGTCCACATTTTGCAGCTCTTTCAGAACATCAGCTGTCTGGATTTTGGTGAATAAGAAATGGGGGAGGCTTGGGCAAGTTGTTGTGGTGGGTTCAGAGCTGTTGACCGGGGTAGGGGTAGCCAGGTGGAAAGCATGGCTAGCCATAGAAAAATGCTTATTGAAATTCTCAATTATCATAGATTTATCGGTGGTGACAGTGTTTCCTAGCCTCAGTGCAGTGGGCAGCTGGGAAGAGGTGCTCTTATTCTCCATGGACTTTACAGTGTCCCAGAACGTTTTGGAGTTTGTGCTACAGGTTGCAAATTTCTGTTTGAAAAAGCTAGCCTTTGCTTTCCTTACTGTCTGTGTATATTGGTTCCTAACTTCCCTGAAAAGTTCCAGGTGCTATTCGATGCTAATGCAGTACGCCACAGGATGTTTTTGTGCTGGTCAAGGGCAGTCAGGTCTGGAGTGAACCAAGGGCTATATCTATTCCTGGTTCTACATTTTTGGAATTGGGCATGATTATTTAAGATGATGAGGAAAGCACTTTTAAAGAATAACCAGGCATCCTCTACTGAAGGAATGAGGTCAATATCCTTCCAAGATACCCGGACCAGGTCGATTAGAAAGGCCTGCTCGTTTAAGTGTTTTAGGGAGCGTTTGACTGTGATGAGGGGTGGTCGTTTGACCGCGGAGGCAGTGATCACTGAGATCCTGGTTGAAGACCGCGGAGGTGTATTTAGAGGGCTGGTTGGTCAGGATGACGGATTTAGGGTTGTACCTGGTAGGTTACATGATATTTTGTGTGAGATTGAGGGCATCTAGCTTAGATTGTAGGACGACCGGGGTGTTAAGCATATCCCAGTTTAGGTCAACAGTACAAACTCTGAAGATAAATGGGGGGGCAATTAATTCACATATGGTGTCCAGGGTACAGCTGGGGGCTGAGGGGGGTATGTATGTAACAAGCGGCAAAGGTGAGAGACTTATTTCTGGAAAGTTTTACATTTTTAAAAGAATAAGCTCAAACTGTTTGGGCACAGACCTGGATAGCATGACAGAACTCTGCAGACTGTCTCTGCAGTAGATTGCAACTCCACCCCCTTTGGCAGTGACCACTTCTGACCACTTCTACCATGGAAAAACATGTATGGAACATTTTTGACAGGGTTGCTGTCAAAAAGTGATTGGATTCAAATGTATTTACCCTACTAGAACTGTGGTACTGTATGTGGTTGTCTCACCTAGCTCTCTTAAGATGAATGCAGTGCACTAACTGTAAATCGCTCTGGATAAGCGCATCTGCTCAATGTAATGTCATGCAGACTGAGAAGGTGATGCCATTGCGAGAGCCAGAAAGTAGTGTATAGTAAGATGACCTCTATATTCAAGAACCCATGGACAGTGTGAGGTCATATCCTAATGGGTGTGCACTGAACAATGATTCCGCTATCAACATGCCCCTGTGTGCTGACTCATCAGGAGCAACACCAGAGGTTTCTATAAGAAGTGGGTGCATACTGAGTGAGTCTGGGGTTGCCTTCCAAATGGCACACTATCCCCTATGTAGTGCATTACTTTTGACCAGAGCCCTAAGGTAGTGCAAAAAGTATTGCACCCAAAAGTAGTGCACTAGTGAATGGGGTGCCATTTGGGACGCAGTTGGGATATAGTTGTGAGTCTGACTTTCCTCTAAGAAGGAATACAATTTGAAGTGATTTACTTGTGGTTTATTCATCTCCACTGAACAATGTTGCACATCAGTGTAGTAAAGCTAGTGTAAATGTATAGAGTCAGGGGAAGGTGAAGACAGTGGCTCAAAATGGTGTCATTTGAAGAGGTCAAACAACATCAAACACTACTAGCGTCACGGCCGTTAAAAGAAGAGGACCAAGGTGCAGCATGGTTGGAATACATTTTCTCTTTATTTGGAAAATGACGCCGAACAAAACAATAAACACTACAAAAACGATATATGATGAGTTTATAACATTAATGTGCACCACAGTTATTTTATTGTCCTTTAAACTACTACTACTAGTTTGATGGTTGTAACCATCAATTGACCCGTTAGTCACCCAAACTTAACATTTCTCTAGTATGGGCTACTTATCGTAATGAACGATATTAGCAAAATGCCTGCGATAAGTGATCGGTATCGTCCCAACTCTAGTTCACACTCTCTTTACTGATATTACTAATCCAATGCAGTAAAAAAAAGATGGCTTTTAGATCCACCAACCCATCTGTCTCCATCCCAAAGGGCACCCTATTCCCTACATACAGTAGTGCACTAGTTTTGACTTGAGCACTGTGGGGACTTTAGTCAAAAGTAGTGAACTATATATGGAAATAGGGTGCCATTTGGGATTCAGCCCATTTTTCTCCATAGCTCAGGGGACCTCACTCTCCCCTCACTTCATCTGAATAAGTCATTTGACAGATGTCATCTCTCAGTTCCCTAGCAGTATAGGGTGCTATACTCCACTGAGCTGTCACTCGAAGATAACATCACAGAAACCACTCCTTCCCCTCGCACATATAGTGAATGCAAATCCAAAACTGAATGGAAGGATCTAGAGCTAGCCTCTGGCTAATAATTATTCTTGTGAATTCAAACTAGCTTCCATAGAAGGTTCCATAGAGCTCACTACACGAGGTTCGTCCACACATCCTACTGTGTGAGAAGTGCATTCAAGTGATAATAATACAAATAAAAATGTCATTAAAAAAACAACAACAAAAAAGCAGACACCCACTTTTTTGTTAAACAGCTGAGGGACTGGAGAAATGGAACCACACTCAAATGTAGATATGGGATGTACCAGTCCCAGATTGCTCCTACAAGAACAGTATTTCTCCTGGGTAGCTATCCTTCATTACAGCATGCTAGCTGGTTGTAGTAGGAACCCTCAGTCAATACCCCTGACAGCTTAAATGGATGGGTGCCGCTTTGAGTCAAGAGAAAGTGTTTAAATGTGCATTCAACACAAACTAGACAAGTGTGAGAGATTCCTCCCTCTTCATACATACATAGTCATCACAGCAATTTAATGTGAACCAAGGCAGCCAGGGCTATCTGTAGCTGGGAGCTGTGTCACCTAAACCTGTAGATCTAGTTATAGTAGCAAACCCCTGAATACTTATTCCTGTACTGTCTTAATTACGATAAATCTTAGCATACTGATTCTTATAAATGTTCGTACTAAAGCGTATGCCTTTCGGATACTAATACGTGATTGGTACATATATGTACTAGCTAAACAATGCGCCGATGGGCTAGGCCTATTGCATTCATGGGAATACACTGTCCATGTGCTAAATGTGTTGTGCTGTGCTGTAGGGTAGCCCTGAGGCTTGGCTTAGCATAGAGATGAAGGGAGCATCTCAAATGGCACCCTATTCTCTTTGTAGTTCACTACATTTGACATGGGCTGTTCCATTTTCGGACGCAGATACAGAGTGGTGGGGGAAAACATGGACTGTGGACTTCAGATGTTGTAGGCTGACACCATGACCTTGAATCCGGTTGAAAATAGAGAGAGAGTCAAACAAACACTGCCTGGTCTGTGGAGAGCACTGTGTATGAGTGTAGGATAAACAAATAAACTTACCTTAATGTTAACTCTTGTTTGGTGTTGTGGTTTAAGGGTTCTTTAGCTGGTGAACAGTTAACTCTCTTTGTAGACAAACACTGGATGGAGACTCTTTTCTCTTTTTTTTCAAATGTACTGATGAACTGACCACAGAACACAGGGTTTCCACTAGATTCCGAGATTCCCTAAAACACGTCATCTTGATATAGCTACAGCTTTTTCATAGCAGGTTAGGAGAACTTACGCATCAGGTTTGGAGAATTAGATGGTTAGGAAAGGGGTTATGGTTGGATTAGCGAAAATGCTCTCCTAACCTGACGGAGTCCCGTCAGATTCCACAGTCCAAAAAATCAACTCAACTACTTCTTGATCTTGCTCAAACAATTAGTAACATCTGGCCAATCAAAATAGTTGCCAAGTAGATACTACACAGTTACACAACATCGGAAATAAGAATATATCTCATAAAATGATTTTCAAGTAACTTAATCTCCAGAACTAGAGGCTAATGTATTACCCCCCTAACCTCAGCCTCAAGATTGCCCTCTGCCGGTTGATCTGTGGACTGGCTCAGTGTAAGCAGTGTAAGCAGTGTGTGTGAGTGTGTGTGTGTGTGTGTGTGTGTGTGTGTGTGTGTGTGTGTGTGTGTGTGTGTGTGTGTGTGTGTGTGTGTGTGTGTGTGTGTGTGTGTGTGTGTGTGTGTGTGTGTGTGTGTGTGTGTGTGTGTGTGTGTTCCGCTTCGCTCTTTGACTACATGAAAGAAGCCCCACAAATAATTGTATCTCTTAGAAAACTCCAAAGACAGCCATGCTACTGACAGCTAGCTCCATGCTTCTGCCTTTCTGCCTGGAAACCCTCCTTCCCCCGTACAACTGCTCTGTCCTCTTCACAACAACATGTCAGTGAGTGCTCCATGTCTGCACACATAATGATGTCACTGATACACTCCTTCACAAGTTTATTGTCATTGAACCAAGTTGTTTTTAATGCCGCAAAACAACACATTTCACTCTGATTGGTCATTTCTCACACAAGTGGATGTGGCACATGTTCATTCAAAAATAATGTGGGTCCTTCAGCTCACACACACCATGTGGGTCCCTCAGCTCACACACACACCATGTGTGTGTATTGTTTTGCATTGTTAGGTATTACTGCACTGTTGGAGCTAGAAACACACACACACACACACACACACACACACACACACACACACACACACACACACACACACACACACACACACACACACACACACACACACACACACACACACACACACACACTGCAAGGTAAAACTAGAGCAGAAGTTTTTGACCATTGTGATGTTGATGGACAGGTTGTGGGTCGTCAGATCCTCTGATGTGTCAACAGACGCCTAGAGCCGAGGTCCTGCGGGGTTACGTGCCCAGCCTGCACACCAGCGGAGGCTGGTGGGAGGTGCTATAAGAGGACGGGCTCATTGTAATGGCTGGAATGGAATCAATGGAACAGAGTCAAACACGTTGTTTCCATGTGTTTGATGTGTTTGACTCTGTTCCATTGATCGCATTCCAGCCATTACAATGAGCCCGTCCAATAAGGAGCATCCGTATTGACCCCTGACCCTCTGGTTGTGTGGCCATCATCGCCTCTGGCCGGAGCAGCAGGGGTCAGGGCTCCTTTGAACACATTGAACAGTGAGCACAGCAGCGTGAAAACAGGCTATTTGTTATGGAGACAAACAAGAGGACCTGTGAGGCGATTTCTATTATATATAATGGATCTTCATACTTTGTGGACAGTATTTCCCTAAGGATACTGATTAGCAGACTTATCAATAACACAGCTATCGAATACATTTTACTGTTACTGTTACAGGCTTTTTATGTTACAGGCTTTTTATGTTTCATTTATCTGTTATCCACATACTATCAATTTGTTTGTATGTATGTATTTTTATTTTCCCCTAACCCTACCACCCCTCCCCTAACCCTACCACCCCTCCCCTAACCCTACCACCCCTCCCCTAACCCTACCACCCCTCCCCTAACCCTACCACCCCTCCCCTAACCCTACCACCCCTCCCCTAACCCTACCATCCCTCCCCTAACCCTACCACCCCTCCCCTAACCCTACCACCCCTCCCCTAACCCTACCAGCCCTCCCCTAACCCTACCATCCCTCCCCTAACCCTACCACCCCTCCCCTAACCCTACCACCCCTCCCCTAACCCTACCACCCCTCCCCTAACCCTACCACCCTCCCCTAACCCTACCAGCCCTCCCCTAACCCTACCACCCCTCCCCTAACCCTACCACCCCTCCCCTAACCCTACCACCCCTCCCTAACCCCTCCCAACCCTACCATCCCTCCCCTAACCCTACCATCCCTCCCCTAACCCTACCACCCCTCCCCTAACCCTACCACCCCTCCCCTAACCCTACCATCCCTCCCCTAACCCTACCATCCCTCCCCTAACCCTACCACCCCTCCCCTAACCCTACCATCCCTCCCCTAACCCTACCACCCCTCCCCTAACCCTACCACCCCTCCCCTAACCCTACCATCCCTCCCCTAACCCTACCACCCCTCCCCTAACCCTACCATCACTCCCCTAACCCTACCACCCCTCCCCTAACCCTACCATCCCTCCCATAACCCTACCACCCCTCCCCTAACCCTACCACCCCTCCCCTAATTGGAGTAAACTAATGGACAACAACACTTAGGCTTCTATTTCCAGCTTATACATACGATATACATTTAACGGACACAGTACATTTTACAATCATTTGTTTGTTTCTAGTCCCAATCTTCAGCTACCCTCTTCCCCTCCCATCTATTTCTGAAGACCATCCAGTTTTGATTTCTATTGCCATATATTTTTCAACTGTGCTTTTTCACAAAAAATCGGAACCTATATATATTTTATCTTGTTGTTTATCTTGTTGAGTTATCTTGTTATTTTTAGTCCTATCCTTCAGCTCCACTCAACCCATCAACCCCTCCCATCTATCTCTGAACACCATACAGTTTTGATTTCTATTTGCCATATATTGTTCAACTGTGCTGTGATATTTCACAAAAGTTCTGAACCTTTCTATTCTCATAGTTTTTACATTTTGTAAAATAAAGATAAACATTTTTGCTAAGAGTATTATTATATTATTGATTGATTGACTATGACTTTTTAAAGCACCCAGCAGTGCTATTTGCAGAGTTTGCTCCAGGTGCAGTAAATGTTGTAATTCTTCAGCCATTCCTGAACCTACAACCAAAAACAAGCTACGTATGGACAGTACCAATACAAATGATCTAATGATTCTGTCTCTTCACAAGAAATCTGTAGAGCTGGGATGGTTGTATCCCCCATATATATAACATTCTATTAATTTTGTTTGATCATTCAAATAGAAAAACTCTCAAGTTTTGAATCCAGCATTGTTTTGTGTATCAGTTCATAAACCATGTGCCATGGATTCAGTACATCGAAAATCTCTTCCCAACTATTTTGCAATCTTCCTTGCTTTTGTTGATATGATAGCAGCCTGTTTGTTTATCACTGATCAATTCCTAGCTAGCATGCTCTAACTCACACCATCTGTGCAGCAATCTACCATAAATCATCATCAACGCGATCCATGATGGTGTTGTAGTCATGATGATTCTTTTTATGAACAGTAGCCCTAATGCTGATTACTGTGGAAGACCGTCCAGACCACAAAAAAAAGATTCTAATAAAAGAAGATAGAATCTAATAGAATATATTTCTCCAATCTGGGTTGAACTGAAGGGTGGGTTGCGCACACACACACACACACACACACACACACACACACACACACACACACACACACACACACACACACACACACACACACACACACACACACACACACACACACACACACACACACACACACACTGATTGGTTTCTTTGTGCTTTACAGTGGTCGGGCTCCCTTAGATTGATTTATTTAATAGCCAGCCCATCTAAGAGAGAGAGCCAGTCGACTCCATCTTGGACTGTTATTCCTGGATTGAAATGAATGGCTAAATAAATTAATAACTAAACAAGAGTGATGATGTGGAATAAATGCGGTTCGGGGACAGAGGAGAATCAATTGATTAAGCGGGAGGGATTTGGTGCAATAAACTGGTATCTGGCCTGCCTGCCTTGTTGTAAGGTAAAATTGCTCTACAGCGAACAGCGGGTAAAAAAGGCTGAGGGTCAACAGCGGGTAAAAAAGGCTGAGGGTCAACTGCCTGTTCAGGGGCAGAACGACAGATTTGTAACTTGTCAACGCTCTAACCACTAGGCTACTCTGCCACCCCAATTGAAATGCATTCCAGGTGACTACCTCATGAATCTGGTTGAGAGAATGCCAACCCACTGTTCCTAGGCCGCCATTGAAAATAAGCATTTGTTCTGACTTGCCTAGTTAAATAAAGATAAAATTAACATTTGTGCCTTGTTAATTTGTGTAATTTCCTTCCTTCTTAATGCATTTGAGCCAATCAGTGTTGAGAAAAGGTAGAGGTAGTATACAGAAGATAGCCCTATTTGGTAAAATACCAAGTCCATATGATGGCCAGAACAGCTCAAATAAGCAAAGAGAAACGACATTCCATCATTTCTATAAGACATAAAGGTCAGTCCGGAAAAATCCGGAACATTTCAAGAACTTTTAAAGTTTCTTCAAGTGCAGTCGCAAAAACCATCAAACGCTATGATGAAACTGCCTCTCATGAGGACCGCTACAGGAAAGGAAGACCCAGAGGATATGTTCTGCAGAGGATATGTTCATTAGAGTTACCAGCCTCAGAAATTGCAGCCGAAATACATGCTTCACAGTGTTCAAGTAACAGACACATCTCAACATCAACTGTTCAGAGGAGACTGTGTGAATCAGGGCTGCAAAGAAACCACTACTAAAGGACACCAATAAGAAGAAGAGACTTGCTTGGGCCAAGAAACAAGAGCAATGGACATTAGATCGGTGGAAATCTGTCCTTTGGTTTGATGAGTCCAAATCTGAGATCTGGATTCCAACCGCTGTGTCTTTGTGAGATGCAGAGTAGGTGAACAGATGATCTCTGCATGTGTGGTTCCCACCGTGTAGCATGGAGGAGGAGGTGTGATGGTGTTGGGGAGCTTTGGTGGTGACACTGTCAGTGATTTATTTAGAATTCAAGGCACACTTAACCAGCATGGCTACCACAGCATTCTGCAGTGATACACCATCCCATCTGGTTTACGCTTAGTGGGACTAACATTTGCTTTTCAACAGGACAATGACCCAACACACCTCCAGGCGGTGTAAGGGCTATTTTACCAAGAAGGAGAATGATGGAGTGCTGTTTCAGATGACCTGGCCTCCAGAATCACCCGACCTCAACACAATTGAGATGGTTTGGGATGATTGGACCACAGAGTTAAAGAAAAGCAGCCAACAAGTGCTCAGCAAATGTGGGAACTCCTTCAAGACTGTTGGAAAAGCATTCCAGGTGAAGCTGGTTGAGAGAATGCCAAGAATGTGCAAAGCTGTCATCAAGGCAAATTATTCTACAATGTAAAAAATTGTCAGATTAAAGAAAAACCCTTGAATGAGTAGGTGTGTCCACACTTTTGACTGTTACAGTACATGTGTAAATACAGTAAAAAGAGCAAATGTCTCTGAGGGGAATTCATGTTCAGTCAACGCATTCATCAATGCATTAAATAACACAGAAAGTGGTTATTTGTGTCTTATAGAGTTCAGGGTAGAGCCCCAAATGGCACTCTATTCCCTACTTAGTGCACTACCTTTGAGCAGAGCTCAATAGGCCCTGGCCAAAAGAGACCATGGTGCCATTTGAGACGCAGACAAAGAGTCATTATGGTCTACTGTGTGTGTGCCTTTACCCATAACAGACTGTACAGAAACTATAGGCAATAAACTCTATATCTATAACCTCTAGTAACTCCCCATCCCGTGGTCTACTGTGTGTGTGCCTTTACCCATAACAGACTGTACAGAAACTATAGGCAATAAACTCTATATCTGTAACCCATAACTAGTAACTCCCCCCATCCCATGGTCTACTGTGTGTGTGCCTTTACCCATAACAGACTGTACAGAAACTATAGGCATCCCATGGTCTAAACTCTATATCTATAACCTCTAGTAACTCCCCATCCTACTGTGGTCTTTACCCATAACAGACTGTACAGAAACTGGCAATAAACTCTATATCTGTAACCTCTAGTAACTCCCCATCCCGTGGTCTACTGTGTGTGTGCCTTTACCCATAACAGACTGTACAGAAACTATAGGCAATAAACTCTATATCTATAACCTCTAGTAACTCCCCATCCCGTGGTCTACTGTGTGTGTGCCTTTACCCATAACAGACTGTACAGAAACTATAGGCAATAAACTCTATATCTGTAACCTCTAGTAACTCCCCATCCCGTGGTCTACTGTGTGTGTGCCTTTACCCATAACAGACTGTACAGAAACTATAGGCAATAAACTCTATATCTATAACTGCCCAATTACTTTTCTAGCACACACAGGATGTAGTCTATGCAGTATGTGTACAGACAAAAACACATAAATTTCCAGTCACTGAATGTGTATTGGCTGATCCACCTCTACCAGAGCCAATCTGAACATTGTCTTTAGTGTCCCCTGGAACCCTATACAGAATACACCTTGACCAGGACCCATAGGGAATAGGGTGCCATTAGGGATCCAGAACATTGGGCGTGTCCTAATACCCGTACCTGCCTTCTAAAAAAAAGAGAGAGTTTTACAGTATGTGAAATTCAATATGCTTTAAATGCCACAATGTCATACTAATTTCGGTTTCCATCTAGTGGAATTCGCTGCACACTGAGGAAGACCCACGTGTCTGACAATCAAAATGAAAAATATGGCTGGAATCAACGCAATTGCTCGTTTGATAACACATTCTCAGGGGCTAGTATACTGATATTTACCTTTACCTTTTTACTAGACGCTCTTATCCAGAATGACTTATGTCTCTTGTAGCCCAGTGCTGTTGCTAATGGGGAGTTGGAGATGTGTCTCTTGTAGCCCAGTGCTGTTGGTAATGGGGAGTTGGAGATGTGTCTCTTGGAGCCCAGTGCTGTTGGTGATGGGGAGTTGGAGATGTGTCTCTTGGAGTCCAGTGCTGTTGTTAATGGGGAGGTGGAGATGTGTCTCTTGGAGCCCAGTGCTGTTGGTAATGGGGAGTTGGAGATGTGTCTCTTGGAGTCCAGTGCTGTTGGTAATGGGGAGGTGGAGATGTGTCTCTTGGAGCCCAGTGCTGTTGCTAATGGGGAGTTGGAGATGTGTCTCTTGGAGCCCAGTGCTGTTGCTAATGGGGAGGTGGAGATGTGTCTCTTGGAGCCCAGTGCTGTTGCTAATGGGGAGTTGGAGATGTGTCTCTTGGAGCCCAGTGCTGTTGGTAATGGGGAGTTGGAGATGTGTCTCTTGGAGCCCATGTGTCTAATGGGGAGGTGGAGATGTGTCTCTTGGAGCCCAGTGCTGTTGCTAATGGGGAGTTGGAGATGTGTCTCTTGGAGCCCAGTGCTGTTGGTAATGGGGAGTTGGAGATGTGTCTCTTGGAGCCCAGTGCTGTTGCTAATGGGGAGTTGGAGATGTGTCTCTTGGAGCCCAGTGCTGTTGATAATGGGGAGGTGGAGATGTGTCTCTTGGAGCCCAGTGCTGTTGGTAATGGGGAGTTGGAGATGTGTCTCTTGGAGCCCAGTGCTGTTGCTAATGGGGAGTTGGAGATGTGTCTCTTGTAGCCCAGTGCTGTTGCTAATGGGGAGTTGGAGATGTGTCTCTTGGAGCCCAGTGCTGTTGGTAATGGGGAGGTGGAGATGTGTCTCTTGGAGCCCAGTGCTGTTGGGGGAGTAGATGTGGGAGTTGCTGTTGGTAATGGGGAGTGTGTCTCTTGGAGCCCAGTGCTGTTGCTAATGGGGAGTTGGAGATGTGTCTCTTGGAGCCCAGTGCTGTTGGTAATGGGGAGGTGGAGATGGAGATGTGTCTAATGGGGAGGTGGAGATGTGTCTTGGAGCCCAGTGCTGTTGGTAATGGGGAGTTGGAGATGTGTCTCTTGGAGCCCAGTGCTGTTGGTAATGGGGAGTTGGAGATGTGTTGTCACTACTGCCTGTCTATTAGTCCACATTAAACACGGCTAGCTCCGATCAATATCCAGGACTTTATGGGGGATTAGGGAAGGTTTCTACCCATTCATTAAACTGCGTTGTTACAGGTCTGTGTACACACACACACACCACCCTTGCTGCACTTATTACTTTGTTCCCCCTGCGAGACAGACTCACTTGGATATAAACTGGAAGGTTGGGAGAGGATAGATCAAGAGATGATCGATTGCCAGGGCAGAAGCCAGTGTCTACAATTACTGCACTTTACTGCTTGGCCAATGGAAAGTATTCCTCAACTTATGAGAAACTTTGTTGGTGGATTGGTATCCTTAACTTGCTTAACGAGGAGCAAACAGTCCCAAGACATAGAGTAGCTGGTATGTTTTAGTTGCTTAACGATGAGCAGAAAAAAATCCCAAGACGTATTTGTTGTGAAGGTTAGGCAGCCGAAGCCTATTGTATTGCATCTACAGTAATAACTATGATGATCGATATCTGGTTGTGTATCCATGGGTATCTGGAACATCTGATTTAAAGACCATTCCAAACAAAAGCAACCGGATGGATGGAAAAATTGATTAATTGATCTGTTCATTGACTCGGCATACCCTTGTGGAAAAGTACTCTGGTAGTTGACTCAGTAAACAAAGAGTAGGACAACGACCCTTTGTCTGTTGGTCTGTCAGTTTCTTTGTTGCAAATGGTACCCTATTTCATATATAGTGCACTACTTTCCAACAGGGCCTATGGGCAAGACATGGTCCACATTAACAAATAGAAACCGGGTTGGTTGGGGAGCGGGTGGTTTGTTGCACTGGGGGAAGCAGTGGGATATATAGGCAGCAGAAGTATACAGCAGGCCTCTGATGCTTCAGTGAGTCCAGGGGTGTGTGTGTGTGTGTGTGTGTGTGTGTGTGTGTGTGTGTGTGTGTGTGTGTGTGTGTGTGTGTGTGTGTGTGTGTGTGTGTGTGTGTGTGTGTGTGTGTGTGTGTGTGTGTGTGTGTGTGTGTGGGTGTGTGTGTGTGTGCCTTGTTTTGTATATACAGTGCTTTGGAAAGTATTCAGACCCCTTGATTTTTCCACATTTTGTTACTTACGTTATTTTTTTTAAATACAGCGGACTATCTATTAGGAAGCAAGCCACAATGGAAACCTCCCAGACTCTCAGTAACCACGCTACCAGCGGTGCTTCTCCCCAGCCTAGCCTGGCTTCCCAAGAACCCTGCTTACCTCCTCCGGAGTGCTACACAGGGGATCCCGGAAACTGCTGGGGGTTTCTCTCCCATCGCTCCCTCATTTTCGAGCTGCAGCCAGCTTCATTTATGTCGTACCGTTCAAAGATAACGTATCTTATAACACTTATAACACACTGATGTCCGGTAGAGCACTTGTCTAGGCTACGGCGGTGTGGGAGCAACAATCCACCATTTGCCTTAGTCTGGAGGACTTCGCTGGCAGAAGTAAGGAAGGTGTTCAACTCTCCATTGTCTGGGAGAGAGGCGGCTCAGAAGCTATTTCAACCGTATCAAGACTCCTGTAGTGTGGCAGACGACGCAGACTTTGCACTTCAGCCGCCGAGAGTGCCTGGAACCGGCCCGGCTAACAAGTTGTTCATCCCGGAATCATATATCCCTGGACTTTGTCACTGGTCTCCCCCTGTCTGATGGTAACACCACCATCTTCAGGGTGGTGGACAGCTATTCAAAAGCCACCCATTTCATCCCCCTTCCCAGGTTAATCTCAGCCAAGGAGATGGCCCAACTCATGGTACAGCATGTCTTCAGAATCCATGGACTTCCGGTCGACATAGTCTCCGATCGTGGTCCTGCGGGTTTCATTCTGAATCGAATGGCCAGTCGGAGCGTGCCAATCAGAACCTAGAGACAACTCTTCGGTACCTCGTCTTTGCCAACCCCACTACCTGGAGCCAGCAACTCTGAGTGTTGGAGTGTGCCCCTGGCTATCTGTAATGATGTCTGAGTGTTGGAGTGTGCCCCTGGCTATCTGTAATGATGTCTGAGTTTTGGAGTGTGCCCCTGGCTATCTGTAATGATGTCTGAGTGTTGGAGTGTGTCCCTGGCTATCAGTAATGATGTCTAAGTGTTGGAGTGTGCCCCTGGCTATCTGTAATGATGTCTGAGTGTTGGAGTGTGCCCCTGGCTATCAGTAATGATGTCTGAGTGTTGGAGTGTGCCCCTGGCTATCTGTAATGATGTCTGAGTGTTGGAGTGTGCCCCTGGCTATCTGTAATGATGTCTGAGTGTTGGAGTGTGTCCCTGGCTATCAGTAATGATGTCTGAGTGTTGGAGTGTGCCCCTGGCTATCTGTAATGATGTCTGAGTGTTGGAGTGTGCCCTTGGCTATCTGTAATGATGTCTGAGTGTTGGAGTGTGCCCCTGGCTATCTGTAATGATGTCTGAGTGTTGGAGTGTGTCCCTGGCTATCAGTAATGATGTCTGAGTGTTGGAGTGTGCCCCTGGCTATCTGTAATGATGTCTGAGTGTTGGAGTGTGCCCCTGGCTATCTGTAATGATGTCTGAGTGTTGGAGTGTGCCCCTGGCTATCTCTAATGATGTCTGAGTGTTGGAGTGTGCCCCTGGCTATCTGTAATGATGTCTGAGTGTTGGAGTGTGCCCCTGGCTATCTGTAATGATGTCTGAGTGTTGGACTGTGCCCTGGCTATCTGTAATGATGTCTGAGTGTTGGAGTGTGCCCCTGGCTATCAGTAATGATGTCTGAGTGTTGGAGTGTGCCCCTGGCTATCTGTAATGATGTCTGAGTGTTGGAGTGTGCCCCTGGCTATCTGTAATGATGTCTGAGTGTTGGAGTGTGCCCCTGGCTATCTGTAATGATGTCTGAGTGTTGGAGTGTGCCCCTGGCTATCTGTAATGATGTCTGAGTGTTGGAGTGTGCCCCTGGCTATCTGTAATGATGTCTGAGTGTTGGAGTGTGATGTCTGAGTGTTGGAGTGTGCCCCTGGCTATCTGTAATGATGTCTGAGTGTTGGAGTGTGCCCCTGGCTATCTGTAATGATGTCTGAGTGTTGGAGTGTGCCCCTGGCTATCTGTAATGATGTCTGAGTGTTGGAGTGTGCCCCTGGCTATCTGTAATGATGTCTGAGTGTTGGAGTGTGCCCCTGGCTATCTGTAATGATGTCTGAGTGTTGGAGTGTGCCCTGGCTATCTGTAATGATGTCTGAGTGTTGGAGTGTGCCCCTGGCTATCTGTAATGATGTCTGAGTGTTGGAGTGTGCCCTGGCTATCTGTAATGATGTCTGAGTGTTGGAGTGTGCCCTGGCTATCTGTAATGATGTCTGAGTGTTGGAGTGTGCCCCTGGCTATCTGTAATGATGTCTGAGTGTTGGAGTGTGCCCCTGGCTATCTGTAATGATGTCTGAGTGTTGGAGTGTGCCCCTGGCTATCTGTAATGATGTCTGAGTGTTGGAGTGTGCCCCTGGCTATCTGTAATGATGTCTGAGTGTTGGAGTGTGCCCCTGGCTATCTGTAATGATGTCTATGTTGGAGTGTGCTGGCTATCTGTAATGATGTCTGAGTGTTGGAGTGTGCCCCTGGCTATCTCTAATGATGTCTGAGTGTTGGAGTGTTCCCCTGGCTATCTGTAATGATGTCTGAGTGTTGGAGTGTGCCCCTGGCTATCTGTAATGATGTCTGAGTGTTGGAGTGTGCCCCTGGCTATCTGTAATGATGTCTGAGTGTTGGACTGTGCCCTGGCTATCTGTAATGATGTCTGAGTGTTGGAGTGTGCCCCTGGCTATCTGTAATGATGTCTGAGTGTTGGAGTGTGCTCCTGGCTATCTGTAATGATGTCTGAGTGTTGGAGTGTGCCCCTGGCTATCCATACATTGTATAAACAAGAAAATTGTGCCGTCTGCTTTGCTTAATATAAGGAATTTGAAATTATTTATACTTTTAAGTATACTTTTGATACTTAAGTATATTTTAGCAATTACATGTACTTTGATATTGAAGCATATTTAAAACCAAATACTTTTAGACTTTTACTCAAGTACTATTTTACTAGGTGACTTTCACTTTTACTTGATGAACTTTCTATGAGGGTGTCTATACGTTTACTCAAGTATGATAGAGTACTTTTTCCATCACTGAGTTTTGCACACTTCTAAGACATTCAGCCCTCCTGTTTTTTCTGCTTCTGTTTGTTTATGGACAATCAGCATTTAAAAAAGATTGTACATTTTTTTCAATTTGGTCTGAATTACGTGTGAATAATGACATTACTACTAAATTATCCACCTCTTTTTCTTATTGTCAGTCTGGGCTGAGTGATTTCTCCTCTACCTGGTCCTTCTCCTCAGGTGAGCTGAAAGGCGTCAATGATAAAGCCCCTTCTGGCAAAACAGTCCCAAACCGCACCTTATTCCCTATATACTGTAGTGCATTACCCATAAGGCTCTGGTCTATAGTAGTGCACTATATAAGGAATAGCGTATCATTTGGGACACGACCTGTGTATTATGAAGAGCTCTGGGGATCGGCTGGCGGCAGAGAGAGCAGGACAGACACTCAAGTTTTTTGTGAGATGCCTTCCACTGTGACCGCCTAGGGCTCCAACCGGTCCATCACATTGGTTCTGGTCCATTTGCAAGATAGATGCCTCTTGTTGGCTTTAATAGAATAATGTATGTATTATTCATGTGGTGTCAGCCCTAGAGGTGCTCATTAAACTTTACACAGAAAATGTGTCTCTCCACTCACAGATGTCTCTGCATATCGATATTGGAGAGAGAGAGAGAAAAAGAGAGAGAGAGAGGAGAGAGGAGTGCGTTCTTCTTTCGCTATGCTGCAATGAGCTCAGTTTGAGTTTTGATTTGACAGAGCAAAGTTGAATTAGGCTATACACTGAGTGTTCAAAACATTAAGGACACCTGCTCTATCCATGACATTTTTTATTTATTTTTTATTTCACCTTTATTTAACCAGGTAGGCCAGTTGAGAACAAGTTCTCATTTACAACTGCGACCTGGCCAAGATAAAGCAAAGCAGTGCTACAAAAAACAACAACACAGAGTTACACATGGGATAAACAAACGTACAGTCAATAATGCACTAGAAAAATCTATGTATAGTGTGTGCAAATGTAGTAAGATTAAGGAGGTAAGGCAATAAATAGGCCATAGTGGAGAAATAATTAAAATTTAGCATTAGCAATGGAGTGATAGATGTGCAGATGATGATGTGCAACTAGGGATACTGGGGTGCAAAAGAGCAAAAATAAATAGCAATATGGGGATGAGAAAGTTATGTGGGCTATTTACAGATGGGCTGTGTACAGGTGCAGTAATCGGTAAGCTGCTCTGACAGCTGATGCTTAAAGTTAGTGAGGGAGTGTCCCGTTCTGACCTTAGTTCTTTTGTTATGTCTTTGTTTTAGTATGGTCAGGCCGTGAGTTGGGTGGGTTGTGTATGTTAGTTTTCTATGATTTACTATTCCTGTTTTCGGCCTGGTATGGTTCTCAATCAGAGGCAGCTGTCAATCGTTGTCCCTGATTGAGAACCATATGTAGGTAGCCTGTTTTATATATATATATATGCCATTTAGCGGACGCTTTTATCCAAAGCGACTTACAGTCATGTGTGCATACATTCTACATATGGGTGGTCGCGGGAATTGAACCCACTACCCTGGCGTTACAAGCGCCATGCTCTACCAACTGAGCTACAGAAGGACCACCAAGTTTTCTATTGTGTTTCGTGGTTGATTGTTTTCTGTTGCGTGTCTGCACCAGCCAGAACTGTTTTCGGTCGGTTTCTCGTTGTTATTTTGTTATTTCCGTGTTCAGTTAATAAATATGGCCACATACCACTCTGCACCTTGGTCCTCCCCTTCATCCACCGACAATGGCCGTTACAGGGAGACATGTCTCCAGCTTCAGTGATTTTTGCAATTCATTCCAGTCATTGGCAGCATAGAACTGGAAGGAAAGGTGGCCAAAGGAGGTGTTGGCTTTGGGGATGACCAGTGAAATATACTTGCTGTAGCGCGTGCTACGGGTGGGTGTTGCTATGGTGACCAGTGAGCTAAGAGTGCCAGCCAACGAGAGCATACAGATCGCAGTGGTGGGTAGTGGCACTGTGATAGACTACATCCAATTTGCTGAGTAGAGTGTTGGAGGCTATTTTGTAAGTGACTTCACCAAAGTCAAGGATTGGTAGGATATTCAGTTATGCAAGGGTATGTTTAGCAGCATGAGTGAAGGAGGCTTTGTTGCGAAATAGGAAGCCAATTCTAGATTTAATTTTTGGATATATTGAAGCAACATCTCAAGACATCAGCCAGGAAGTTGGTCGCAAATGGGTCTTCCAAATGGACAATACAAGCATACTTCAAAAGTTGTGCAAAATGGCTTAAGGACAACAAAGTCAAGGTATTGGAGTGTCCATCACAAAGCTGACCCCGATCCTATAGAAAATTTGTGGGCAAAACTGAAACACTGTGTGAGAGCAAGGGCTCCTACAATCCTGACTCAGTTACACCAGCTCTGTCTGGAGGAATGGGCCAAAATTCACCCAACGTATTATTGGAAGCTTGTGGAAGACTACCCGAAACGTTTGGCCCAAGTTTAAAGGCAATGATACCAAATACTAATTGAGTGTATGTGAACTTCTGAACCACTGGGAATGTGATACAAAATAAATAAAAGCTGAAATTAATCATTCTCTCTACTATTATTCTGACCTTTCACATTCTTAAAATAAATTGATGATCCTTTACTAGGATAAAATGTCAGGAATTGTGAAAAACTGAGTTTAAATATATTTGGCTAAGGTGTATGTAAACTTCCAACATCAACTGCATATAGAGAGAAAAAAGTCGGCCTGAGAATTTAACCCTGTGGCACTCCCATAGAGTCTGCCATAGGTCCGGACAGCAGGCCCTCCGATTTGACTCACTGAACTCTCTGAGAAGTAGTTGGTGAACCAGGTGAGGCAGTCGTTTAAGAAACCAACGCTATATCGGTGATTGACAGAGTAGAAAGCCTTGGCCAGGTCATTGAAGATGGCTGCACAGTACTGTCGTTTATCGATGGAGGTTATGATATCGTTTAGGACCTTGAGCGTGGCTGTGGTGCACCCACGACCAGCTCGGAAACCAGATTGCATAGCGGAGAAGGTACGGTGGAATTCGAAATGGTCGGTGATATGTTTGTTCACTTTCTTTCGAAGACTTCAGAAAGGCAGGGCAGGATAGATATGGGTCTGTAACAGTTTGGGTCTAGACTGTATCCCCCTTTGAAGAGGGGGATGACTGTGGCAGCTTTCCAGTCTTTAGGCATCTCAGACGATACAAAAACTGGTTGAACGGGCTAGTAATAGGGGTTGCAACAATTGCAGCGGATCATTTTAGAAAGAGAGGGTCGAGATTGTCTAGCCCAGCTGATTTGTAGGGGTCCACATTTTCCAGCTCTTTCAGAACATCAGCTATCTGGATTTGGGTGAAGGAGAAGTGGGGGACCTTGCTCAAGTTGCTGCGGGGGGGTGCAGAGCTGTTGGACAGGGTAGGGGTAGCCAGGTGGAAAGCATGGCCAGCAGTAGAAAAATGCTTATTGAAATTCTCGATTATCGTAGATTTATCGGTGGTGACAGTGTTTCCTAGCCTCAGTGCAATGGGTAGCTGAGAGGAGGTGCTCTTATTCTCTTTGGACTTTACAGTGTCCCAGATATTTTTGGAGTTTGTGCTACAGGATGCAGATTTCTGTTTGGAAAAAGCTAGCCTTTGCTTTCCTTACTGCCTGTGTATATTGGTTCGTAACTTCCCTGAGAAGTTGCATATTGCAGGGGCTATTCGATGCTAATGCAGTACGCCACAGGATGTTTTTGTGCTGGTCAAGGGCAGTCAGGGCTGGAGGGAACCAAGGGCTATATCTATTCCTGGTTCTATATTTTTGAATGGGGCATGCTTATTTAAGATGGCGAGGAAAGCACTTTAATAGAATAAACAGGCATCCTTTACTGACGGAATGAGGTCAATATCTTTCCAAGATACTTGGGCCAGCGCTGAAGTGTTTTAGGGAGCGTTTGACTGTGATGAGGGATGGTCGTTTGACCGCGGACCTGTTACGGATGCAGGCAATGAGGCAATGATCGCTGATATCCTGGTTGAAGACTTCCGAGGTGTATTTAGTGGGTAGGTTGGTCATGATCATATATATGACGGAGCCCGTGTTTACAGCTTTAGGGTTGTACCTGGTAGGTTCCTTGATCATTTGTGTGAGATTGAGGGCATCTAACTTAGATTGTAGGACGGCCAGGGTGTTAAGCATATCCCAGTTTAGGTCACCTAACAGTACGAACTCTGAAGATAAATGGGGGGCAAACAATTCATATATTGTGTCCAGGCCACAGCTGGGGGCTGAGGGGGGTTTATAGCAAGCGTCAACAGTGAGAGACATTTCTGGGAAGGTGGATTTTTAAAAGTAGAAGCTCGAACTGTTTGGGCACAGACCTGGATAGTATTACAGAACTCTGCAGGCTATCTCTGCAGTAGATTGCAACTCCACCCCCTTTGGCAGTTCAATCTTGATGGAAAATGTTGTCGTTGGGGATGGACATTTCGGACGCCACTATAGTAGTAGGCTTGATTACCAACAACGACAAGACAGCCTACAGGGAGGAGGTGAGGGCCCTCGGAGTGTGGTGTCAGGAAATAACCTCTCACTCAATGTCAACAAAACAAAGGAGATGATTGTGGACTTCCGGAAACAGCAGAGGGAGCACCCCCCTATCCACATCGACGGGACAGTAGTGGAGAGGGTAGTAAGTTTTAAGTTCCTCGGCATACACATCATGGACAAACTGAATTGGTCCACCCACACAGACAGTATTGTGAAAAAGGCACAGCAGCGCCATCTTCAACCTCAGGGGGCTGAAGAAATTGCTTGTCACCAAAAGCACTCACAAACTTCTACAGATGCACGATCGAGAGCATCCTGTCGGGCTGTATCACTGCCTGGTTCTGCAACTGCTCCGCCCACAACCATAAGGCTCTCCAGAGGGTAGTGAGGTCTGCACAACGCATCACCGGGGGCAAACTACCTGCCCTCCAGGACACCTACACCACCCAATGTCACAGGAAGGCCATAAAGATCATCAAGGACAACAACCACCCGAGCCACTGCCTGTTCACCCCGCTATCATCCAGAAGGCGAGGTCAGTACAGGTGCATCAAAGCAGGGACCGAGAGACTGAAAAACAGCTTCTATCTCAGGGCCATCAGACTGTTAAACAGCCACCACTAACATTGAGTGGCTGCTGCCAACATACTGACTCAACTCCAGCCACTTTAATAATGGAAAATGATGGGAATTGATGTAAAAATGTACACTAGCCACTTCTTAAGGATGACGCAGAATATAGTTCCACTGCAGGAACATCAATCAGCGGAAATTTCAGAGCACCACCTATAGTTTTTGATAAAACTCAAACTTTCATTAAAACACACATTCAAGGTAATGAATTAAAACTACACTCGTTGTGAATCTATCCACCAAGTCAGATTTGTAAAATGCTTTTTGGCGAAAGCATGAGAAGCTATTATCTGATAGCATGCACCCCCAAAATACTGCAACGTCACCTAAAACGACAGATTTTGCGGTAGCCGGCGCTACCCAAAACGCAGAAAAAAAATATAAAACATTCATTGCCTTTGACAAGCTTCTTTCTTGGCACTCCTAGATGTCCCATAAACATCACTATTGGGTCTTTTTTTCCGATTAAATCGGTCCATATATAGCCTAGATATCGATCTATGAAGACTGTGTAATCAAGGAAAAAACTGATTTTGATAACGCAACGTCATTTTTTAAAATGAAAAAAGTCGACGATAAACTTTCACAAAACACTTCGACATACTTTTGTAATGCAACTTTAGGTATTAGTAAACGTTAATAATCTATGAAATGATCACGGGGCGATGTATATTCAATAGCTCCACGTCCTGATATCATGTCCAAATGTCCGATTTTTAACAAAAAGCTGCGAAAATGCGCATGATCCATAACAGGTTTTAAACAATGCTACTTAATATAATGTTTACTACCCTACATTACTCATCTCATATGTATATGTATATACTGTACTCTATATCATCTACTGCATCTTGCCATCTTTATGTAAAACATGTATCACTAGCCACTTTAAACTATGCAACTTATGTTTACATATCCTATATTACTCATCTCATATGTATATACTGTACTCTATACCATCTACTGTATCTTGCCTATGCTGCTCTGTACCATCACTCATTCATATATCCTTATGTACATATTCTTTATCCCTTTACACTTGTTAGGTTAGATTACACGTTGGTTATTACTGCATTGTCGGACCTAAAAGCACAAGCATTTCGCTACACTCGCATTAACATCTGCTAACCATGTGTATGTGACAAATAAGATTTGATTTGATTTGAGATGAAGTGGATGAGACAGGTTAAAGAAGGATTTTTAGGCCTTGAGACAATTGAGACAGGGATTGTGTATATGTGTCATTCAGAGGGTAAGACAGAGGGCAAGACAAAAGATCTAAGTGCCTTTGAACAGGGAAGGGAAGTAGGTGCCGGGCGCACCAGTTTGAGTGTGTCAGGAACTGCAACGCTGCTGGGTTTCTCGTGTTTACCAAGAATGGTCCACCACCCAAAAGACATCCAGCCAACTTTACACAACTGTGGGAACCATTGGAGTCAACATGGGCCAGCATCCCTGTGGAACGCTTTTCAACACCTTGTAGAATCCATGACCCGGCGGATTGAGGCTGTTCTGAGGGCAAGTCAATATTAGGAAGGTGTTGTCATTGTTTTGTACACGCAGCGTGTACTGTATCTGGACTGCTGTAACTGCTGCTTCTGATCTGTGAAGTGGTGCGCTAGAACATTCTTTTAAGTTTTGAGTTCTTTGAGACGTTGATAAATCATTACAGCGAGCGTTATCATGTAACGTTTTCACCTCGGATCTTTAAATGTAGGCTGGTATATAGCTGGTAACTATTTTTGAAATTTAGAGGGATCATTTCATGTTCTAATCCCATTGGACCAATTTCACACTATTACACTGACTTCAGCTTTAACTTGGTAACACTAACAAGCATGATGATTATAGCTAGTAGCTGGGATTCAAACATGAATAAGCTCATGCTGATATCTAACCAGGCACATTCCTTCTGATCAATATTTATACCTATCATAGGGCCTACCACCGCAACATTAGGTCTGAAATTGGGTAAGGGGCTGACAAAAACTATAGTCTGATAACTGAGTTTCCCTGACATCTCAATGTGCCTCAGTGCCTGCAGTAGGAAACCAGTAGATGGGGGACACAGCACGGCACACAGCGATGGGAACATCAAACGGGCTCGGGATTGAACTTCTGTGAACTCGGCGCCCCAGCAGGGGATTCTGAGTAATTAAAAATGCATTCATAAGCTGGGCACCCCACGGCTTCAATGTTCCCTCCGTGTTTGAAGTGCCGCTGTATGATGCCGAGTGTCATATAATACCAGATGCTCCTTTTCTGCAGTGATGAAGCTGAAGCCCCCAGCTCCCCTCTCTCTGTCTGCAGCGTTTTCTGCCACTTTGCACCGCCTAAAGCTGATGTGCATGGCATCACACTGGGCTTATGGGTTAAAAGATGGTGTGCATGGCATCACTCTGGGTTTATGGGTTAAAAGATGATGTGCATGGCATCACACTGGGCTTATGGGTCAACAGCTGATGTGCATGGCATCACACTGGGCTTATGGGTTAAAAGATGATGTGCATGGCATCACACTGGGCTTATGGGTTAAAAGATGATGTGCATGGCATCACTCTGGGCTTATGGGTTAAAAGATGATGTGCATGGCATCACACTGGGCTTATGGGTCAACAGCTGATGTGCATGGCATCACACTGGGCTTATGGGTTAAAAGATGATGTGCATGGCATCACACTGGGCTTATGGGTTAAAAGCTGATGTGCATGGCATCACTCTGGGCTTATGGGTTAACAGCTGATGTGCATGGCATCACTCTGGGCTTATGGGTTAACAGCTGATGTGCATGGCATCACACTGGGCTTATGGGTTAAAAGCTGATGTGCATGGCATCACACTGGGCTTATGGGTTAAAAGCTGATGTGCATGGCATCACACTGGGCTTATGGGTTAAAAGCTGATGTGCATGGCATCACACTGGGCTTATGGGTTAAAAGCTGATGTGCATGGCATCACACTGGGCTTATGGGTTAAAAGCTGATGTGCATGGCATCACACTGGGCTTATGGGTTAAAAGATGATGTGCATGGCATCACACTGGGCTTATGGGTTAACAGCTGATGTGCATGGCATCACACTGGGCTTATGGGTTAAAAGCTGATGGGCATGGCATCACACTGGGCTTATGGGTTAAAAGCTGATGTGCATGGCATCACACTGGGCTTATGGGTTAACAGCTGATGTGCATGGCATCACACTGGGCTTATGGGTTAAATGCTGATGTGGATGGCATCACACTGGGCTTAGGGGTTAAATGTTGATGTGCATGGCATCACACTGGGCTTATGGGTTAAATGCTGATGTGCATGGCATCACACTGGGCTTATGGGTTAAAAGCTGATGTGCATGGCATCACACTGGGCTTATGGGTTAACAGCTGATGTGCATGGCATCACACTGGGCCTATGGGTAAAAAGAGATGTGCATGGCATCACACTGGGCTTATGGGTTAAAAGCTGATGTGCATGGCATCACACTGGGCTTATGGGTTAAAAGAGATGTGCATGGCATCACTCTGGGCTTATGGGTTAAAAGAGATGTGCATGGCATCACACTGGGCTTATGGGTTAAAAGCTGATGTGCATGGCATCACACTGGGCTTATGGGTTAAAAGCTGATGTGCATGGCATCACACCGGGCTTATGGGTTAAAAGCTGATGTGCATGGCATCACACTGGGCTTATGGGTTAAAAGCTGATGTGCATGGCATCACACTGGGCTTATGGGTTAAAAGCTGATGTGCATGGCATCACACTGTGCTTATGGGTTAACAGCTGATGTGCATGGCATCACACTGGGCTTATGGGTTAACAGCTGATGTGCATGGCATCACACTGGGCTTATGGGTTAACAGCTGATGTGCATGGCATCACACTGGGCTTATGGGTTAACAGCTGATGTGCATGGCATCACACTGGGCTTATGGGTTAACAGCTGATGTGCATGGCATCACACTGGGCTTATGGGTTAACAGCTGATGTGCATGGCATCACACTGGGCTTATGGGTTAACAGCTGATGTGCATGGCATCACACTGGGCTTATGGGTTAACAGCTGATGTGCATGGCATCACACTGGGCTTATGGGTTAACAGCTGATGTGCATGGCATCACACTTGGCTTATGGGTTAAAAGAGATGTGCATGGCATCACACTGGGCTTATGGGTTAACAGCTGATGTGCATGGCATCACACTGGGCTTATGGGTTAACAGCTGATGTGCATGGCATCACACTGGGGTTATGGGTTAAAAGCTGATGTGCATGGCATCACACTGGGCTTATGGGTTAAAAGCTGATGTGCATGGCATCACACTGGGCTTATGGGTTAAAAGCTGATGTGCATGGCATCACACTGGGCTTATGGGTTAAAAGAGATGTGCATGGCATCACACTGGGCTTATGGGTTAAAAGCTGATGTGCATGGCATCACACTGGGCTTATGGGTTAAAAGCTGATGTGCATGGCATCACACTGGGCTTATGGGTTAACAACTGATGTGCATGGCATCACACTGGGCTTATGGGTTAACAGCTGATGTGCATGGCATCACACTGGGCTTATGGGTTAAAAGCTGATGTGCATGGCATCACGCTGGGCTTATGGGTTAACAGCTGATGTGCATGGCATCACACTGGGCTTATGGGTTAACAGCTGATGTGCATGGCATCACACTGGGCTTATGGGTTAAAAGAGATGTGCATGGCATCACACTGGGCTTATGGGTTAAAAGCTGATGTGCATGGCATCACACTGGGCTTATGGGTTAAAAGCTGATGTGCATGGCATCACACTGGGCTTATGGGTTAACAACTGATGTGCATGGCATCACACTGGGCTTATGGGTTAACAGCTGATGTGCATGGCATCACACTGGGCTTATGGGTTAAAAGCTGATGTGCATGGCATCACACTGGGCTTATGGGTTAACAGCTGATGTGCATGGCATCACACTGGGCTTATGGGTTAACAGCTGATGTGCATGGCATCACACTGGGCTTATGGGTTAAAAGCTGATGTGCATGGCATCACACTGGGCTTATGGGTTAAAAGAGATGTGCATGGCATCACACTGGGCTTACGGGTTAAAAGAGATGCCCGAGCAAAGTGCATAAGAACAGACTGCAACAAAAACATGGTGGACGTTATCGATAGATGCATCACACTGACAGGTGAAACAGGTGATGTTTAAAACATATTCTGTCCATATTCTGTTATGTTCATGATTTAGAAACTGTATTGATGACCTCTGAGTTGTGACAAACAGAAAATGAAACCAATCAATTTACATTTTAGCAGACACTCTTATCCAGAGCAATTAGGGTTAAGGGCCTTTCTCAAGGACACACCGACAAACTTCTCACCTAGCCGTCTCGGGGATTGGAACCAACGACATTTCGGTTACTGGCCCAACACGCTAAACCGCTAAGCTATCTACCGCCCATCAACAGCTATTCAGGTTTGGCTGATCTCAGATAAGATTCTGAGACTCACCTCCTGTAGATCTGTCTCCTGCTACAGACAGTCAGCGACCCCGTAGGGATCTGGTCAAAAGTAGTGCACTACATAGGGACTAGGGTGCCATTTGGGACACAGGCACAGAGTCACAGGCTCAATGGCATATCTGGCAACCTGACACGATCCCTTTTGTCCGCTCGTCGAGTTTGATTACGTACACCGTGGAATCCTGCCTTGGCCCGGATAAATGCCAGTGCTGTGTTGGCCAGCCAGGTGCACTGGTATGTTGGCTGTGAGCCACGCTGTATGGGAGGACACTAAACACTAGGGGGACTGGATGAAAGAATGCAGTCACAGTGTGAAACATACGCCCCTACATGCAGGTGGTGGGAAACGGCATGGAGAGATAGAGATGCCTAGGCTGCACACACATAAACACACACACGCACATACACATGCGAACACACATGCATGTACACACACGCACACACCCACACATACACAAATAGGCGCACACACACACACACACACACACACACACACACACACACACACACACACACACACACACACACACACACACACACACACACACACACACACACACACACACACACACACACACACACACACTTACTTGGAGAGAGAACAGAAGTCCAGACTACGGACATGTATGTGGTGAAGGTCATTTGAAGGATAACTGTCTTTGAGGAAGTCTTTTAGTTCAGCTTCTATTGGTCTCCATATTACAGTACCATGGAAAATATAATTTGATAGTTAATAAATAGTTCTGTTAGTGAGGCCCCGTACACACTCAAGTTATACGACTGAAGTGCAACGCATTTGGCACAAAGGTTGTGATACAAAGGAGAGGTCTTCTGCCCAAAAGTAGTTTTAATTTTTAATTTTACCTTTATTTTCCTAGGCAAGTCAGTTAAGAACAAATTCTTAATTTCAATGACGGCCTAGGAACAGTGGGTTAACTGCCTGTTCAGGGGCAGAATGACAGATTTGTACCTTGTCAGCTCGGGGATTTGAACTTGCAACCTTTCGGTTACTAGTCCAACGCTCTAACCAATTACACAGGCATGGTGGAGATCCTGCACAATGGTTGAGTAGACATTCTTGTAAAAACAAGCTCTCTGTTGTATCACAAACATATAAATTGTACCACAGCCATTGTGTCAAATGCATTGTAGATCAGCTGTACAACCTGTGTGTACGAGGCCATAGTTGTGGTCGAGAGCAACATAAACAAACACACAAATTACAGAGCATCCAGTCTAGCTGTGATCCATCATGGTGTTCTGTGATCCATCGTGCTGTTCTGTGATCCATCGTGCTGTTCTGTGATCCATTGTGGTGTTCTGTGATCCATCGTGGTGTTCTGTGATCCATCGTGGTGTCCTGTGATGCATCATGGGGTTCTGTGATCCGTTACGGGATTCTGTGATCCATCATGGTGTTCTGTGATCCATCGTGGTGTTCTGTGATCCATCATGGGATTCTGTGATCCATCGTGGTTTTCTGTGATCCATCGTGGTGTTTTGTGATCCATCGTGGTGTCCTGTGATGCATCATGGGGTTCTGTGATCCGTTACGGGATTCTGTGATCCATCATGGTGTTCTGTGATCCATCGTGGTGTTCTGTGATCCATCATGGGGTTCTGTGATCCATCGTGGTGTTCTGTGATCCATCGTGGTGTTCTGTGATCCATCGTGGTGTCCTGTGATGCATCATGGGGTTCTGTGATCCGTTACGGGATTCTGTGATCCATCATGGTGTTCTGTGATCCATCATGGGGTTCTGTGATCCATCGTGGTGTTCTGTGATCCATCGTGGTGTTCTGTGATCCATCGTGGTGTCCTGTGATGCATCATGGAGTTCTGTGATCCGTTACGAGATTCTGTGATCCATCATGGTGTTCTGTGATCCATCGTGGTGTTCTGTGATCCATCATGGGGTTCTGTGATCCATCGTGGTTTTCTGTGATCCATCGTGGTGTTTTGTGATCCATCGTGGTGTCCTGTGATGCATCATGGGGTTCTGTGATCCGTTACGGGATTCTGTGATCCATCATGGTGTTCTGTGATCCATCGTGGTGTTCTGTGATCCATCATGGGGTTCTGTGATCCATCGTGGTGTTCTGTGATCCATCGTGGTGTTCTGTGATCCATCGTGGTATCCTGTGATGCATCATGGGGTTCTGTGATCCGTTACGGGATTCTGTGATCCATCATGGTGTTCTGAGATCCATCATGGGGTTCTGTGATCCATCGTGGTGTTCTGTGATCCATCGTGGTGTTCTGTGATCCATCGTGGTGTCCTGTGATGCATCATGGGGTTCTGTGATCCGTTACGGGATTCTGTGATCCATCATGGTGTTCTGTGATCCATCGTGGTGTTCTGTGATCCATCATGGGGTTCTGTGATCCATCGTGGTGTTCTGTGATCCATCGTGGTGTTCTGTGATCCATCGTGGTGTCCTGTGATGCATCATGGGGTTCTGTGATCCGTTACAGGATTCTGTGATCCATCATGGTGTTCTGTGATCCATCGTGGTGTTCTGTGATCCATCGTGGTGCCTGTGATGCATCATGGGGTTCTGTGATCCGTTACGGGATTCTGTGATCCATCATGGTGTTCTGTGATCCATCGTGGTGTTCTGTGATCCATCATGGGGTTCTGTGATCCATCGTGGTGTTCTGTGATCCATCGTGGTGTCCTGTGATGCATCATGGGGTTCTGTGATCCGTTACGGGATTCTGTGATCCATCATGGTGTT